>NW_013665706.1:301901-306726 GCF_000517525.1 Limulus polyphemus | reverse complement strand
TTACCTCAGTGAAATTGGTTGACACCATTGTTTTGGTTTTTGAGTTATCATGTAATAAAAAAGATTTGTTTGTTTGCTTTGGATTTCACGCAAAGCTATACGAGGGCTATTTGCGCTAGCCGTCCCTAATTTAGCAGTGTAAGACTAGAGGGAAGGCAGCTAGTCATCACCACCCACCGCCAACTCTTGGGCTACTCTTTTACCAACGAATAGTGGGATTAACCGTCACATTATAACGCTCCCAGGGCTGAAAGGGCGAGCATGTTTGGTGGGACGGGGATTCGAACCCGCGACCCTCAGATTGCGAGTCGAGTGCCCTAACCACCTGGCCTTGCCGGGCCAATAACAAAGAAACAGGAGAAAGGAGAACAAGAAATTCAAATATTTTGCTATGATAATTACAGACGTTCTCAGACATTTTGACTCAGTCATTACATCGATATTGTTGTAAAAGGAAACATTGCACAGTATTGTAAAGTTCTGATGACCTATTGAGGAGATATTGAAAATACCATTTCGATGAACAATCCGAGCCATCCCTACATAGGCAGTGCTACCGCCTGCCTGATTAGCAAATCGCATGACAACAACTGTTACGGTGTAAACTGGATTAATTAGTGGAGTGTAATTTTTCATCAATCTTTATTGCTGTCATAACCCACCAGAATTAAGGTGAGGATTTTTAACATCATATATTTTCAATTATTATTTTTCGAATTCACCTGTTCATTATCATTAATTAAGTAATCTTCCTGCTGATTAGTGGCGAAGTTGATAACAACCCATTTAATGCACGAGTGGTAATTTACATTAACAATTTAATTAATAAAACATAAAATAAATAAAATATAATTTTCAAGTTTAAATAAACTCTACATGTTTCAGTTGGGTCACCCAGTTGAAACATGTATAGTATATTTAACCTTGATTATTTTATTCTACTTATTTTATGTTTTATTAAATTATTAATGTAAATCACCACTCGTATATTAAATAGGTTGTTATCAACTTCATTACTAACCTGATTATCATGCAGAAGAACTTTATGACAAGCCAGCAGTGATCAAGTGTGTTTGTCAAGGCTTACAAAGCATTAAATATAAAATCAAATGCTTTTTTTTTGTAAAATATACTAATTACTACTAATTTTGCCAGATTTTTTACCACATACATATATATATATATATCAAACAATACGAGATATACTATGTGCCTGTAACCTAAAACAAAAAACCGCACGTCTCTCACATGCTAAACCAGTCGTCACTGTGATTTACAGAATGAAATCAGCTAGTAGTTTTGAGAGACTTTCACCGCAAAATACAACAGACAGGTAAGACATTGATGGACCATTTCGACTTATGAACAAATATGAAACTAATATATAAATATATCAAGCAGCACGAAATATTATCTGCCTGTAACCTGAAGAAAGATGTCTCTCATACTCTTGGTCTGACAGGCAAGACCAGTTCTCGCTATAATTTACAGATTACAATCAGCTAATATTGTTGGCTGATTTTTATCGGAAATGTTGAAACACAGCAGACGATTAAGACACTTCTAGGTTTTTATCTAGACGATTTTAAACTTCTGTATATAAATAGGAAATTGATATATAAGTAAAACAGCATGGGATATTCAGGATATTCAAATAAGTAATATATTTGTATTAAATGTTAGCTGTGTAACGTTGTAGTAAAAATTCTGTTGATTTCATCAAACCGTTTGCACGTCATTTTAATAAATGTACTCTATAACCTGGGAACACATGTCATAATAAATTTAATATTAACTTCTGACCAAGCAAGCTATCTACATGTATAAGAACCAGCATTCAACTCAGTAATGAATATAGCTAACTTAATATAATTTTCTTACGTTTTGGCTTATATTGATTAAAATGCATTATTTCACTTGTCGGGTACCCTCGTTTTTAGCGATATTTTCGGCCGTAATCCCAATAAAATCTCATGAGATTCAGTCCCCTTAGGAGACTTAGGTTAGTCCTAAATCTATATTCTTAGCTAACAATAGAAAATAATCCTAAGAATAAAAATATATAACAATAAAATAGATATATTAAACATTGTACCAAATACTATTAGTGAAAGTAACACTAAAGAAAGAATACAGTACAATTACTTAAATAACACATGAACACCAGTGGTTTGTTTCGTGCACTATCGTAAATTTTACTTTCCTTGAAAAACTTGACATTAATACAAACAAAGCTTAATATAATCCCATCTAACAACTTATTGCTTATCGTCGTTTTTAGCACACAGGTATTAAGTATATATTTCTTTTCTCCTCTGTTCATTCAAGAATGTAACGAACGTTTTTATCATTCTTGGATTACGTATAGTATACCTGTACGTCACGAGTTATATTTAGCAATACGACTTCGTTTCTGGCTCATGTCTTCAACTATAAAAAAGTCTTAATCGATTTGGTGCTATTTTAAACCACAATAAGTGCTGAATGCATTGTTATATGGTCGTCATGGTAACTGATCCGTATCCGAAAACATTTATAAAAAGCACGTAACGCAAGCTGTCGTTCAATGTGGAGAATCTGGAATTTATTTTGTTTCTTTCCATTTATAGATATTTGAGTATATAAAATAGTTAAGTTGAACATTAATTTTAAGTTTCTATCTATTTAAGTTTATAAAAAATGCACTTGTCATTGTATACATGATATATATGTTGTTAATTAAGTGCTAGCGCAGGTATTCTGAATACTACAAACTTTAGTGCTAGAATAATTTACCATTTACTGATTCTAAGAGGAAAATGGCATGCCTTTTTTCAAATTTTGAACCTTTTTAGTCTACGAGTCTTTAATGGATAAACGTGCATTCTGACAAGCAATAGCTACAGAGACATAAAGGTGGAGTTAACCATTTTTTTGTTAACATGTTGTTAATCTTATGGAAGATAATGAGGTCATCGTCACATTGTATCAAAGTAGGAACTGGTACATGTCAGATCCTGTCAGTAATAGTAATTTCTTCGACACTGAGAGGCGCTGTAACAGCACGTGTTTTCTAAGTATACATGGTGTATCCGTTGATGGAAAGTATATGCTTTAAAATTGAAAAACTACGGACCGTTTGTTTTTCTGTTTTCCTGTTATGTCTGTGCATTATAAAGTCACCGACTAATTTTCGCGAAATTTGACATCCTTGTGAAGTACGTGGAAAGGGTGTTATGAAAAAATACCGAAGGAATTACGTCTAGATTACCACGCAGTGCATTGTGAAACATCAGAGATCTAGAACAGTACCCCGAAGAGGTATAATAGGAAGTACCAAAGATCTGGCACAGTACCTTAAAGAATGCAATGTGAAATACCAAACGTATAAAATACTACACTGAAGGAGTGCATTGTGAAACGTTATAGACCTAGAACAGTACCCTGAAGAAGTATAATAGGAAGTACCAAAGGTCTGGGACAGTACCTTAAGGAATGCAATGTGAAATACCAAACGTATAAAATACTACACTGAAGGAGTGCATTGTGAAACGTTATAGACCTAGAACAGTACCCTGAAGAAGTATAATAGGAAGTACCAAAGTTCTGGCACAATACCTTAAAGAGTGCAATGTGAAATACTAACGCTCTAAGCCAGTTCCTTAAACAGGCGAAATACGAATTAACAAACGTCTGGGCTAGTCGGCTAAAAGGTATAAACAAGTATTGATGATTGAACTGGTTTAATGTGGAATGCATTTTGTGTGTGTGTATGTGGTAGAACACTAATATTTTTTCGAAACGTTCAGAAAAGAAACGTGTTGTTTGGAGGTTTAAAAACTCACTAATATATCATGTGAACTGACACGGAAAACACAGAAAAGGAGTTTGTTTTGAGTTAACGCTAAAACTTCATTATTCAGCGTCCGCTAAATTTTGAAATAGATTTTCTGCATAAATAAATTTAATTTCAAACAACACTATTACATATGAATAGAAAACTGAGTGAAACCCGTTAAAACGTTTGGGGATAAACTTTGAGGAGTTTGTTAAAACTTATAGCATAGTATAATACAATATGGGAAACAGCAACGAAACAAATCAAGAAATAACAAGTTCACATTTCTACTTCCAACTTTCACTGAACTCTTGCAACGCGCTAAATGGAAGAGCATGAGAAGCTAGGAAATAATGCGAAGTTAAATGCACAGGAAACTGTGAAGCATTGCTAAGTAAAAGGACACTGGAAATCATGATACAGTGCTAAGTGAAACAGAACGGAGAACTATGATACGAAACTAAGTGAAAAATAAGAGGAAAACGTGTTGTGGTGATAAGTGCAAAAGAATGGAAACTATGAAAGAAAGCAGAAAACCATTATACAGTGGTAGGTAAGAATGAGTAGGAAACCGTGATAAGGTGGTATGTGAGAGAGAATGGAAAAACATGATATGGTGGTATGTGAGAGAGAATGGAAAAACATGATATGGTGGTATGTGAGAGAGAATGGAAAGCCATGATACGGTGGTATGTGAGAGAGAATAAAAAGCCATGATACGGTGCTAAGTGAAAGAGAGCAGAAAACCATTATACAGTGGTATGTGAGAGTGAGTGGGAAACCGTGATACGGTGGTATGAGAGAGAGAGAATGGAAAAACATGATATGGTGGTATGTGAGAGAGAATGGAAAGCCATGATACGGTGGTATGTGAGAGAGAATAAAAAGCCATGATACGGTGCTAAGTGAAAGAGAGCAGAAAACCATTATACAGTGGTATGTGAGAGTGAGTGGGAAACCGTGATACGGTGCTAAGTGAAAGAGAGCAGAAAACCATTATACAGTGGT
>NW_013665706.1:298723-301197 GCF_000517525.1 Limulus polyphemus | reverse complement strand
TACTAAAGTTTTTCTTCATTACCCATTTAAGCCGTCTCCAGCCATTATTAGTCTGAAAGTGGGTTCCTCGTCATCGAATATACACGTTTGTCGGTTAAGATATGAATTAACATTGTCATGTACAAGAAGTATACAGAGGTTTAGCAGAGGATATTCGCGCAAAGCTACACAAAAGGCTGTGTAAACTAGACATTCCAAAGTTTGAAATGACAGACTAGAAGTAAGACAGCTAGTGCAAGAACACCCGCCGCCAGTTCTTGAGCTACCCTTGTTTGACAGAATAGTGGAATTTGGCTGTCACCCTTATAACACATTCATAGCCAAAGCGTGGAGTACATTTTCTTCTTGTATGGAAACGTGAACACTGGACCCCGAGGTCCATAATCCGACACGCCAACATTTGGACCATGCTCGGCTCCTAAGTAGTTAGAAAACATCAACAAAGTTTTATATTAGATATATTAGTATTATTTTGGGGCCCGGTGGATAAGTCACTCGGCTCGCAATCTGAGGGTCGCGGGTTCGCACCAAACATGCCCACTTGTGCGTGGGACTAGCAACTCCACCCCGATAACAATCTGCTATAGAAACTGCAACAAAACTTCCGTCGGCGACAGGAACTAAAAAGAAGAAGTTTTATTTTGGAATATTTTTGGTTCTTCTGAAATTTTTTAACAGACTAATTTATTCCTTAGAAGACCCCCCCCCCCCCAGTGGTACAGCGGTACGTTTGTGGACTTACAACGCTAGTAAACCAGGTTTCGATAATTGTGGTGGGCAGAGCACAGATAGTTCATTGTGTAGCTTTGTGCTCAACTTCAAACAAACTAACTAACAATTCCTTAGAATATATGTTAAGCTTTCCCTTCAGTTAGACCCAGCATGGCCAGGTGGTTAGGGGCGCTCAACTCATAATCTGAGGGCCGCGGATTCGACTTCTCATTCCACCAAACATGTTCGTCCTTTCAGCCCTGGGGGCGGTATGAAGTTATGGTCAATCCCACTATTCGTTAGTTAAAGAGTAGCCCAAGAGTTGGTGGTGGGTGATGATGACTAGCTGCCTTCCCTCTAGTCTTTTACTGCTAAATTAGGGACAGCTAGCGCAGGTAGCCTTTGTGTAGCTTTGCGTGAAATTCAAACCAAACAAATCTTTTTTATTACATGATAACTCAAAAACCAAAACAATGGTGTCAACCAATTTCGCTGAGGTAACATAGTTTCAAACGGTTCAGTTAAGATTCACTTCTTTATTAAAATTATGATTTTGCAATGAAAATACTTATTTGAGCATTTTGTTCATCAAAAAATTGAAAAAAAGAAATTTTTTTTTGAGAAAAATTTCATTTATGGATTGGAATCTATAATATAACTAGAATGATTTACTGTTTAATATTATAATGAAGGTTATGTCATACTATTTTTCAGTATAACGAATTAATATTTCAGCTCATTATAAAAATATATAAAAAATGCACGTGTTTTGGTTATTTATTTTCTTTTTTTATACATTGCAGCTGTAAATGTTTCCTATATGAATGCCTCCCCCAAGTAGCACAGCGGTATATCTGCGGACTTACAACGCTAGAATCCGGGTTTCGATACTCGTGGTGTGCAGAGCACAGATAGCTCATTGTGTAGCTTTGTGCTTAATTACAAACAAACCTATATGAATGATGATCAAATATTTCATTTCCAAGAAAATAAAATAAAATAGAAGATGCTTGTGTGATTTATTACATTCTGCTATAAAATTCAAGACCTTATTCCATAAAATTAGTAAATATCCGTTTGACAAGGTACTTTGAAATTTATAAAAATAGCAATGTACCCGCGCCTTGAATGGCGTTTATTTCGTTGACTTCACGAGAATGGTAGGACGGCGTACACCTGGCTCATTCGCTCTGCAGGTCTACTGAATACAGGTGGTTAGCAAAGAAAGCCATGTTATCCAAGTCACTTTCGTTTCGAGTTGGGTTTACATAGTAATAGTTAGATGATTACCAAACCCGAACTATTCGCCCAATTTCTTATCCATTAAAACTTTATCTTTGGGGGGAGGGGGAGATGAAGACTGCTTGAGTTCCTCTACCAAATTTCATCAAAGTTCGTTTAACCAGTTCCTGCTGTGAACTGATGAAGTCAAGGTACTAAATGGGCGGAAGGACAACTGCTTTATAGAGAGATTTCTGAAAAGAGACCATTTGTTTTTAACTTCTGAGATTGTGTTGTATATGTAAAGGAAAGTAACACTGGAATAACCGATAGGTTCTACACATTTTTTTTTTCTAAACTATTTATGCATCAAACTGCTTATGAGTCAAACACGGCTCTTAAAATATATGGCACATTTTCTTTGTCACAAATACCATTAATATTGCATTTAATTCCACTATTTACTGCTAGACTACGTATGTTTTTTTTCATTCTTACATAGCAAATGAGTGATTCCACCTAATATAAAATTATATATAATT
>NW_013665706.1:289198-298084 GCF_000517525.1 Limulus polyphemus | reverse complement strand
CTAGTCATCACCACCCACCGCCAACTCTTGGGCTATTCTTTTATCTTGGGCTAATCTTTTATTGATCGTAACATTATAACGCCCCCACGGCTGAAAGGGCGAACATGTTTGGTGGGCGGGGTTTCGAACCCGCCACTCGCAGATTGCGAGTCGCGTGCCCTAACCACTTGGCCATACCGGGCCTTCAGTATTCATAAATATCAGTTTGTTTCTCTTTATAAAACGTTTCGAACAAATGAAAAACAAATTGTGGAACGACTATTAATATAAAAACTAAATGATCTAATAAACCATCTTTCATATCTGCACTAAAATACAAGCTTTATTTAACACTTATTAATACATTCTCGTTGCATAAGAAATTTGTTTTAATAATAGGTAGACAAACAAAGATTTATAAACCTAAGGAAAAGTTTTACTGATGGTGGAACATACTACATGTTTCGACAAAACATTAGTCTGAAGACAGACAGAGCGTAGTTAGCGTGTCCAGTCTGTGAATTCTAGCTAGATCTCACCGTTCTGTGCCGCAAAAATGCACTCCACACGTTGGAGCCATGAGTGCGTTATAAGAGTGACTGTCAAATCCTATTGTTCTATCAGATAAGAATAACCAAAGAGATAACAGCAGATACTATTAATTAGTTGTCTTCCTTCTATCAGCTCAAAAGGAGGGACGGCTATGCGCAGATAACCCTTGTGTAACTTTGTTTCTGAAAACAAACATTCCCATTCAAGATTGAGGGTTATCATATTATAAACGTGCATATCTCGCAAGGTACTTTTAAATGTTTAAAAGAAAAACAGCATTTTCACACAATTCATATAGTGAAGAACAACAGCATTAAACGAGCTGGTACGTATTCACGAGTCTTAATAAGGTGTTTTAATCTGTTGATTTTGATTATCCAAAGAAATGTAAGTTTAGGAATAGGAACTCAGAAGCAGGTTTGCGATTTACAAACAATGTTTAATAACACAAAGATATAATTGTGTTTTATTGTTTTAAAAAAAAAGCCATTCAAATTGTATTTTAGATGAAATTATTAAACAAATAAATAAACTGAATGAACTACAAACTAAATAAAACTTTACATAAAGAGGCTTACTGTCTTAAGACAGTGCAATGCGTTATTAAGTACGTACCAAATAACGAATCTAAGACCGAGAATGTTGCTGGTGCAAACTTTTGGAAAACAACCTCTGTCCTCGTATTTGAAGATTTTTGAAAACTAATGTGTAGAGATAGAGTATTTCCTAAGGCACTGAGTAATAAAATGGTTTGCTTTTTTACATATATGCAAATAGTTTGTTTTGAATTGTTGGTGTTTTCTTAGTGCAGCTATGCAATGGGCTATCTGCATTTTGTCCACCTCAGGGAATCGAACCCCGTATTTTTTTCGTTGTAAGCCCAGAGACTTACCACTGATCCACCGGGGGAGACATAGCAATGCAAACTTTATGGGTATACTATATGTAACTGAGAAAATTGTAAACGTCAGGTAAAATAATAAGATAAATAAAAAATGATAAATCATATAAACAACAGAATGATTTAATGAATGTATATAATCCAAAAAATATTTCAAAACCATATAAGGAAAGAAGTACTTTTCATGAAGAACTGGAATCAGCTGAATATCTGATATTAATTAAATTGATTAATTAAAAGCACTAACATTCAGTGATATGAAATCATGAGAACACAAAAGCGAATTTTTGGTTCCTGTTGTTCTGTTGAGACTAGATAATCACTTTAATTAGTTGTTTTTTATTTTAAATTTTAACGAAAAGGCATTCAGAAAACTTAACTGAATGCATAGTAGAAAATAATAACCAATGGTTCACTTAATGGGATAATAACCCCATTTGCAGAGAGATAATAGGCTAATTCAATTTCCCAGAAACATTTTGGAAATCCTCAAAAAAGTATAATGTCTGCTAATATCAAGCATCAAACTGCTAATGTAGCATTTCGATATAAAAATGTACAATAACTCAAATAACTATTACCCACAAAAAATCGACTGACAGATGCTATCTTTTTTAAAGTTTTTATGTGTTAATAGACTCTTATCACAATTTCTGGTTTTATATGGCCGATTGCTGTTCTTTATAAACACAATATAGTTTGTAATGTATTCTTTAGTGCCCGTAAGACAACAATGTGGTCAATAACCTCAAGTTGTCGTTGTCATGGTTAATGCGGTCACCTAAGTTTTTTAAATCATGAATAGGATGTAATTTTTTCTAACTGATAGACACTACTTACTAATTAGTTTTACGCACACTTTGTTTGTTAACTTGTGACCGTCTTCACGGGAGTCTTGATAAGGAATGTATGCGGTGAAGGAGATAAAATTCGAACTTGGATCTTCCTGTTAGAATGGCAAATGTGTTATCCATCTTAGTAGCAACAAATCAGTAATTATGAAAATGTAGGCGATCTCATGGATTACTAACCATGACAATAACTAACATTTAATCTATACATCCTTATGGTAAGTACCGTATACTCTGTTTCAACAAAATAGAAATTTTGGAAGAACAGAAAATATAAACACGAATATCTTAAAAGCTACGAAAATGAGTTTAGATAGTTGGCACGAAGAATAGTACATAACACAAACAAAACTAGACTAAACATGTCAGGGCCTAAAAATTCTCCAAAAGTAAGGTTTTTGAACAGGATCATTTTAACATGATTTTACTGTAAAGCTCTATTTTTATTTATAAATAAAAACAAAGAATGTATTGTTTCGGTTAGAAAACTGGAGATGTCGACGATTACCCTTCATTATTTGTACCGTTACGTTTAGATAGTAATTTCTCAAACTTTTACAGTTTATGCTCTCTTGATTAAATATAAAAGTGTCCAAAAGATGGCTGGTATATTTTTCGAGCATTGCACAAATTTGGAAGATATACTGTCAGGCTATTCGATAATGAACAGAAAGAACGTTGTATATAAAACACCGATCACACCGGGAGGGAGACTTATGATAACAAATTTAAAATGCATGCAAGTCGACTGTTAGCTCTGCAACAGGAGAAATTATCCTTGGGAGCTCTAACGTGCTTACGTTTTTAAGGTTCAATCTTTTGTACTTATTCTCTTTATTTGTTACCAAACCTGTTTATTATGTAAACAAATGTCTACTACATGCTATGGCAACGATACAAGAATGAGTGCTTAGGCCTTACCGCTACTTCTTCCATAATCGATGATGTTCAACTCAATGATACTGATTATAGACTATCGCTTTCCAGCGCAATTTCCACTAGAAATGCTTTTGTGCTATCCAATCACATCAACGCTGCCACCTTCCTTTTTATATACTTTTTGAGGTCCGTCAACTGTGGGCGGGAGATGACTTCCGAGAGGTCTCTGAGCAACCCAAAGGCACAGAAGCCCATGGAATATTTCTGTGAACGGTATAGCACGAATTCTCGTTTGTAGTTGCGTCTTGCAGAGGAACTGGCATGTTGTCTTGGACATGTGGCTGGATGCTTTTTTAGCATCCAGTCCTACAAAGGTGCAATTTTCTCGCGGTAAAGTGGTGCCAGTCATTAGTCTGGTAGTATGCAGAGTTTACTCTAGCATTTTTCTCAGCTCTCCAGATATGTAAATAACCATTATGGTTGTTACCTAAAACCGTTGTAAATCCTATGGAAACCTTTAGTGACATGTTCTCTATCACTTTTGAACTGTATACACCAGCAGGACGATAATAGATTATCCAGGTGTTTTGCAGACACCAAATATGTATGCTTCATCATATTTGTCGCTAAATTAGGCCTAAATTTGTGTGAATTATCTTGTGTACAGATCTAAGAAAGGTTCCTACTTTAACTGCAATAGACCACCGTGTTCTTGTATTATTTCCACAATAACAAGCTTTTAACTTTCTTCACTACTTCCTATGCATGCCTGGTAGTCAGTCGTAAAGTAGCTTGATACCTTCCCTTGCTTTACAAATACGGTTCAACACTACAAGACATTCCTTTCTCCAAAACGCTCAAATTTCGTGACTTTTATAACCTGCAATGTAACCCTTCTCAATTTTAGAAACCGTCTATACTTGCAGATCATCACGCTTCAACTGAATTGCAACAAGGGAGTTTGGGCTGTAAATCTGTGGTCCACAGGCCATGGGGACAGGTAGAAGCAAGGTAATTAGATATGCAAGTTGTTACTGTAGCTTATGAGCAATTCTATCTATATCATATATGTACTTACACACATACATTTATATGGTTTTAAACTAAAGATTTTTGGTCACAAGGAAGCACTCACATTAACTTGATCTTTTGGCAGTAATTGAAGTGTACGCTGAACTACATTTACACCTAAAGCACGCGACTAATATCGTTTACTAACTCTACAAACATATCTAATGTGTATTCCGTGTGTTCCCAAATTTTTTAACCAAATAAAGGAAAACAAATGAAAACTTTCACAAACCTCGATTTTATATAAGCGTAAACAGACCTTTATAACGTCATTTCCAATTTGGACATAATCTGATAAGAATCTTATGTAAAACCGTAATATAAAGCTATAATTTATACTTATCGTGTGATATCGGAAACAAAAAAAAAAACTGACAAGACTGACTGACAGGAACATATTTATAAATTACACATACAACCAGCGATGAAGTAAAAGTTTAAGTAAACGATCAATGCTTATTAAAATAAAGTACTACATATCGGAAAAGTTGTTCAGTTCGATAACTTCTAGAGCAAGACTTGGAAGGTCAAAGAGTCCTGTCTAACTTATTCAAATCTGAGAAGCTGACCAGCTTATTATCTTTCAGTGTAAATCTTGAAATGTCAGAGATTAAGTTAAAAACCTAGCTAACTTATATGTCTGTCATATCTCAGCAGACCTGACGAGCTTGGTACTGAACGAAAGGTTTCATCGGCACTGGATGTGGAAAACATAGTGTGGTTGATTCTCCTTTGCTATCACTCATGGTTCTTAGAAGTACTAAGTTTCATCGGCACTGGATGTGGAAAACATAGTGTGGTTGATTCTCCTTTGCTATCACTCATGGTTCTTAGAAGTACTAAGTTTCATCGGCACTGGATGTGGAAAACATAGTGTGGTTGATTCTCCTTTGCTTTCACTCATGGTTCTTAGAAGTACTAAGTTTCATCGGCACTGGATGTGGAAAACATAGTGTGGTTGATTCTCCTTTGCTATCACTCATGGTTCTTAGAAGTACTAATGTAATTTTCTCCTATTGATGTTGTGGACACACGACCCACATCAGGAACAAGAAGGCTAGCTTGTAGTTCAAGAGTTCTGGACTCAAATAACAGCCTCCCAGTGGCTCAGTGGTAAGTCAGCATCCTTACGACGCTAAAAATCAGTTTTTGATATCTGTGGTGGACAGAGCACCGATAGCCTGTCGTGTAGCTTTGTGCTTAAAAATAACAAGAACTTAAATGAAATTGAAAATACCTACAATTCATGTGCTTAATCGGATTTACACCCTAATAGTTGTTGTCCGGGAAAGTTTATGACATATATATATATATATATATATATATAACACCTACACCACGTGACAGTTTCCGTAGGATAGCTTAATAAAGTTCAGCATCATATTATATTTTTATAAGAAGAACGTAAAAACGCAGTATTATCAGATACATTACTATGATATTCTAGCTTTGTCTTGGTAGAATTATTCTGAAGCCTAAACTGTTTTTCTCAAAATTCGATGTTTTATATTTCTTTAAAACGTGTTCCTAAATATGTATGTACAGCAGGTAATTCTAAGAGCCAGTGAATGAAAGCAAAGAAGAATGAATTATAATATGTCAAAGTACACTACACTAGCTATATCCAATGCCAACGAAGCCTTTCACCAAGTACCAATGCTCTTCAGACTGGCTGGGATAGGACAAACGTGGTAGTGGTCTAAGTGCTAAATATATATATCATCAGTTTTCATGAACAACAATGTGAATCAGATAAAGCCACTAATCTTGACTTTTTATAAGATGCCGTATTGAAACTGCTACTTTTTAATTTATTAACACTGTATCATAGTGCTGAGTTTTCTTTTTAAGATGTATTTCCTACTGAAACCGTTAGGTTCTTCATTAAGATATAATCTATGTACTTGTGATCTCAGGCCTTACCTCCCTGACCAAAGTTGCTGTAAATACCTGTGGCCATTTCTATATCCATGCCATACTTCAGGGGAAGAACACAAAGTTAACAAAGTTTATATCACGAGTAATAAACAATCAACTCCGCCCAGAAGTGCAGTTAAACTGTATCACAGGTTTACGGAAACCGCTACCGAGTCTTCTTTAATTACACAATAAGTCTGTAAATGAAGAATTATCTCATGTTTGGATCGAAACAACATAACAATAACTGCCGCACTATTTTAGACAAACTGTCATACATTGATAATGATTTTCACCATTCTGTTCTCTCGCTCCGAGCGTGGTTCTTAGAACGGCATCATCAGGCACTCACTTACCGCAGTTTGTGTTAACGTTTGTACACACCACCTCTTTCACGTAAACTATATGTGGTTAACTAAATATAGTGTTAACAACAAACCAGCAACAAGACGCGGCGTAATGAGCACGCGCAAACTGTAAAGCCTCCTATACAGCAGTACGCGTCGCTTGCCCACGCACGTATTCCCTGAAAAAACAAATATTAAGCAACAAGATTAATATATATATATATGTGTGTGTGTGTAAGTGTTTACTAAAATGTCAAACTTTTAGACTGAAGGATGTCTCTTTTCTTGATATTACTTCACGATTTACTCTTGTAATTTATCACACATTTCTGCGTTTACACTTTTACCTTTTAGCCAACTTAATGATTCTTATGTCAAAGCAAGTAACTTCCAATTATATTTTTAGGTAGATAGTTGGATATATATATAATCTACGAATAGGGAGTCAGACAGTCGCATTAATGGGTGGATAGACAGATAAATAGCTGTATATGTATATACGTGAATGTGCGTTATCGAGTTTAACAATTTAACGCCTATATGGTTTCTAATATGTGTCGATGGTGCTCAACTAGCTACAAAAGTTACGACAAGACAATTGGTGCAATTTGAAGAAATGTTGAGTTAGGTTTTCTTATTAATTGTTTCATTGATGTCTGGTGGAGCGTCAAATTTTGGTTATATATGTTAGGTGCAGTTAATCACAGCTACAGTAATATCTTAGGATTGGGCGTGGCCTGGTAAGTAGTGTGCCCTGAATGCGAATCCAAGGATTCAAAGTTCGCGACCCGTTGTCGCCAAAACTCGTTCTACAGTTTTGAGCTGTGGGTCACTTTAAGAGTGACGGACGTAGCCTTAACAATTCAAAATTAGGAATGGTTGTGTACAGATAGCCCTTGTGTGGCCTTGCGTGAAAATTCAAATACAAACAAACCCATTTTTCCAGCACTGCTCTTGAGATTTGCTTAAATATGCTTACACGTCAAGTAAAGTAATCTGAATATCTTAAATTGATTGAGAAAGAAGAATCTCGTACACCTCAATTCTACTGAGTTCTGTTCCTATTTGCTATTCTTATAAACGTACCATTTCCACCTATATTTTCGTTAGAAGTACCAGTGGTGTGGAAAACTCTTGTTGTTGTTGGTAATTAAGCACAAAGCTACACAATGGGCTATCTGTGCTCTGCCCACCACGGGTATCGAAACCCGGATTCTAGCGTTGTAAGTCCGCAGACATACCGCTGTGCCACTGGGGGGGGGGGGCGTGGAAAACTCTAACCATGCTTATTATTTATCTAATTCATGCCTATCTAATCTAAAACGTACTGATGACGTATTCATTGATCTGGGGATTAGAATAAATATCTGTGTTATATAAATAGCTGTTCTGAACACACGTTATCGTATTTTTCGATCTAATATACACGTGTTAAAAAGAAAATTCTCATCGTCTGTTTCTCAGTGTTTTTAATCGTGAAGTACATTGCGTAGCTTCTCGACAAGCTATATTCAGGAGCCCTTGTTTGTTAATGGAAAGTAAAGGCTATTTTTATATTAACTGCTTCTCTAATACTGCTAGCTTTTGAACACTATCAAAGACTCTATTCCTAGGATTTAAATATAAACCCTATAAAGAATCAAACGTACCCGGAATGTGAATCCAAGGATTCAAGGTTCGTGACCCATTGCCGTCTAAACGCTCACCATATCTAAGTATCATTTAATTGCTGGCCTCATTTAAACCTTTGTAGTATTATTGTTTAGAGAGTTTTCGCAATTAGGTTACATCCATTGTACCGGGAGATTTGTGAGAGTACGACTAGTAAAAAATACAAGAAAGTTAAAGAAGGCCGTAAAAGTAAATACTGCGAGACAGGATGAGAGAAGTGTGTAGTAAATCAATACAAAACGATGAACACCGACACGAAGTTGATATAACAAAGAACAACAATAAAAAAAAAAATCAGTTACAGAGTTCTTTATGTTTCTTATATTAAGTTTTACTGTGTTTACCATGCAAAACGTTATAAATATTATAAATACGGTTTGCTGCAAGTATCATGTATACTCTAATGAAGAATTAGGTTCGGTAATCACGCAAGTACAGTGAGTTTTACTCGAAGTACCATAAAGAACCCAGATAATTGACCATTGTAACGAATTTGTTATTATATACTTATTTTAATATCAACGTTTCTTTGGATTAAATTTATATTTAAAAGCATACATGGCTTATATTGTTAAATATGTATTGCAAAACTCCCGCCTATTCTCCACAGTTGTAGAAGATTCTAGAGATTAAGAATCAACAATATGTGTGTACGTAAACGCTGGTATTAGCGCCAGTATTGTTACGTAAAACTGAAATTTCTAGAAACCTCCACACG
>NW_013665706.1:286969-288699 GCF_000517525.1 Limulus polyphemus | reverse complement strand
AACCAGGAACCTTTACAAAGTTCGAACATTACAAATCGTTTAACTTCAGTGGATTCTCATCGGACATTTGTACTTTTACGAAATCATTACTTAACTTCAACAGTGAAAAACTCGGCGTGTGAATAAGGAAGGACAAAGCTAACTAACTTCCCGTTAATTCAATTCTACCTACGTCAACTCGTAATTAACTCGCTCTTCTTAAACCCTCGATAAGATATCGAAGAAGTTCCAGACTAGAAAGAAGACTTTATATTGCTTGTAAGTTTGTGAAATTTTGTTTATAAATCATTGTTTGTAATAACTATTTGTAATAACTGTTATTGTAAATTGTATTGTTGTGTGTATATTAAAACGCATTAGTATAAAAGAAAACTGTGTGTGTCAATCGTGTTGGCAAATATCATAAACTAACTATATATCGGCTTTTATTTAACTACTAAATCCTAAGTACAATTTAACTACTAAATTTAAAGTATCGGCTAACTCGGTTTCAGACCATTTGAAATTCTAATATGTAACACAATTTAGAATGAATTTTACCACAATCACTATGCAAAACCTCATAAACACTATGAAAAGTAGGTTTCAAAATCAATACCACTTTCAAAATTGAGCTCAAAGAGTAAATATCTTATAACGAGGTGTTTATTTCTCAGAATTCGTTGCCAAGAGCAAAGTTACCACAGTCACCATGAGTAAGATTTCATGTGACTATGACACTCATTTGTAAATGCAATATAAAATAGTCTATACCACGATTAATATATTAAAATGGTTATCATCAAATTTTATAGCCCCCTAGTGGCTAAGTGGTAAGCTTATAACGCTAAAAACGGGGTTTCGATACTCGTGGTGGGCACAGCACAGATAGCTTGTTGTATGGTTTTATGCTTAACAATAAATAAACCAATTTTATATGAATAAGGGTGCATTCTTTTTATCACAAATAGGATGCACACACACACATAATATAAAACAAAATGATCATGAATCCTTTAGAGGTCGTTTAATTCTATGTTTTGATTTAATAAGACCTGTTACCTACAACATTGTATTGAATTCAAATGTGACTGTTATGTGGAGGCATTCATTTCTTGTTTCGAATTTTTATATTCCCTAAAATATTCAGTGACGTAACTTTACGCCGCATATTGAATTAAAACCCAAACATTGTATAAAAATAACTAAATCCAGAACTTATCTTAATGGATGAAATCAATTTGATAAAATTTCACCGAACTGTTAATCAAATAACTAAGTTAAAGGACTTAACAACTTGGAAAACTTCGAATAAAGTTGATATTACACTGAACTGCTAATCAAATAACAACGAAATGCCAATAACATAACAAAAAATTTCAAAATATCCATATTTCTTTGAATATGTTGATTTTTTTTGCAGTATTCAGAATTCCAATTAAATATCTTAAGAAAAACTCTGTAATCTTTGTACACTACTTTGTATCTGTATCTATGAAAAAACTTTTCATAAACTACTTTGTATCTGTATCTGTGAAAAAAAACTTTTCTTAAACTACTTTGTATCTGTATTTATGAAAAAAAACTTTTCATAAACTATTTTGTATCTGTATCTATGAAAAAAAAACTTTTCATAAACTACTTTGTATCTGTATCTATGAAAAAAAAAACTTTTCATAAACTACTTTGTATCTGTATCTATGAAAAAAAACTTTTCATAAACTACTTTGTATCTGTATCCATGAAAAAAA
>NW_013665706.1:284404-286237 GCF_000517525.1 Limulus polyphemus | reverse complement strand
ACCTATGAAAAAAAACTTTTCATAAACTACTTTGTATCTATATCTATGAAAAAAACTTTTCATAAACTACTTTGTATCTATATCTATGAAAAAAAACTTTTCATAAACTACTTTGTATCTATATCTATGAAAAAAACTTTTCATAAACTACTTTGTATCTATGAAAAAAACTTTTCATAAACTACTTTGTATCTGTATCTATGAAAAAAACTTTTCATAAACTACTTTGTATCTGTATCTATGAAAAAAAAACTTTTCATAAACTACTTTTCAAAGTTTCTGAGTGCAACTACCTTCGCCATTTCTAATGTTGAACTATTGACTGGAGGGAAAGCAACCAGACAGCAGCATCTTACCACTCACTGTCCAGACAAATGGACTGATTGTCATCTTATAACATACTCAAAGCTTAATAAAAATGCATGGAATATTTTGAGGTATTGCATACACTGAAACACAGTTCGCCAACTCAGTGAATAACGGCCATTCTTAACGTTTCTACAAAAACTCGTGTTCATTATGTTGTGATGTGTCATCTCTTTCGCAATTTAACGTTTGTAACTTTTGGTTATATATTAGTATATACATTTTTACCTTTACTTTACTTTATATGTTTAATTAAATTATTTTGGTATACAGTTTGTACATCAACCGTAAAACTGTGAAAAACATTCATGTGTGAATTTACAAATATGATTGAATTATCCCACGAAATTATATATAACTATGTACCATTAACTGATAGAAACATGCATGTATTAACACATTCAAGAATTATAGAAGCTACTTACACGCATAAAATTTTGAACAATTATATTGAATAACATAGTTTATAATCTTGAAAGATTAAGTACGGCTTATCAAAAGCACATTCGTTACCCTAAATTTTTCAGTACAGATTTTCCAGTTTTTACTATTACAGAAAAAAATAATAATACAAAAGATTAGAAAACATTATGCGTAGTAAAATCTTGTTTCGTGTGTGTGATAAGGCACCGGTTTTACGCGATGTACTCTTCTTGACCTCTTCTCCGAAGTGCCAAGAGGAGTCCGCGTCCAATTAGAAAGTTCTCTGATTTTTCGTGATAAGCAAACGTTCTGAAGAAACATGATTTTGAAAAATTACAAACCAGTAATCAACCTGCTAGCTAGTTTAAGATAAAAGCTCATTGTATCGTACTTAGTTTAACAAAAATCTATTTCAAAGAACAGATGTACGCATAAAGTTATTCTTATGATAGCCTTCTTCAAAAGTACCATTTTGTAGAAGCAATGACCTTACTATTTTTGTAACTCTATAAAAAAGTTCGAAATGATTATAAAACAAGAGCTTTTCGAAAAATTGTTCAAAAACACACGATAGAACACAAATGCTGGAAAATACTGTTTTCTGTTGAATATATATATAGTCATTCTACTGTTAGCGATATCATATGACAGAATTGGGACAGCAAAATTACAAAATGACAACTGCAAGTGATACTTTTTTTAAAAAATAACGTATGTAATGTAATCGCGTTATTCTAGCCTAGCACCAAATGGTTTCCATGCTTTGTTCCTCTGAAAGACAATCTTCTTGGGCATTACTTCTAAACAACCACTGTTTCTAAATTAGCAAAACATAGTTGGATCCGTACCATCACAATGGCCATTTTACCAACTTATTATAATGAAGCTCACAGAACAGTCGTATGTCAAGATTCTCACTACCATTATTGGACGTTTCGTTGTAATCTGATATGATTGATTTATAGGAAATGAATAGTTTCTTTCCGAAACTTTTGTGAGGTAAAAGTTACAATGTTCTGTTGTTTTGTACAGTAAACATATATA
>NW_013665706.1:276383-284091 GCF_000517525.1 Limulus polyphemus | reverse complement strand
GGGTCGTCCTGGTCCATCGGAGAGGACAAAAAGGGCTGTCAAGAGGGGCATCGAAATGGATCCCAGATTAACGACTGCAGAAGTGGCTAAAGTTGGTGGGATGAGCCCGAAATCTGTTCAACGGATTCTCCACAGATTGGGTTATCGTTGCAGAGCAGCTATACTCTTGTCACTTTATTCCTGAAATGCATAAAATAAATAGAAAAAAAGACAACACTCAGTTCTCGCCATCAGGAAGATGGAGCACCGTGTCACACTGCTAGAAACACCCTAAAGTGGCAGGAAGAAAATGATATCCAGAAGTTGCCCTGGCCGAGGCAATCTTCTGACATGAACCCCATCGAAAACCTCTGGGCCATACTCGACCGGCAAGTCAAGAAACAACAAAAAACCAACTTCGAAGAGCGATCTACTTCAAGTTTTGAAGCAAGAGTGGGCGAAAATTCCACAATCTAAAATTGACGAGATAATTCTCACGATGCCCCAAAGGATCAACGAACTCCACGAAGGGAAAGGAAGATCTACTAAATATTAATTAAATTATAAATATATCAATTCATGTGAATATGACTGAAAAATTTCATTTTTTCTGAAAAGGTGGTGTCTATTTACTTGTGACCACGCAGTGTATATAGGAAAGTAGAAAAGCTTTTGATACAAAACTATTAAAATATTTTAAAATCAGTTGCATAATTTGGACTTTCGCTATTGAAAATCTCTATATTTTCCGTATGAGTAAGGTCTAACAAAATTACCTTTTAAAACTTTTATATTCAATATCATATTTTTTTCTACGAGCACAAAATTTTGATTTAACATATATTTTAATAAAGAAGAATGAATTCATTTTGAAAAGTTTCATTCCAATTCAACCAAAGGCGCCACAATAGACTTCTTCACAAACTAACTTAAACTTTCTTAAATTTGATGTGGCTTTGGACTAAATGCGCAAATATTGTTACTCAAATCACTGGAAAACCAAAATACTTCATCATGATCAAGTTAACTTTTCTTTGGTAAAGCAAGAAGCCGAAAAGCAGAATATCGTTTTCAGATGTTCATAAACACTGGAAACAATTAGTAGTTTTTATATCAAATCTTATTCTTCTCTATTCTCTCTCAGCTAATTTTGCTTACAACGAAAGTAAAGTGGGATAAATAGGCTCACACCTAACTAAAGGTGCCAAGTAGATAAAGTGAGATTATAACTTGGCTGTACTAACTTCAAAGAAGTTTATTTTTCATTGTACTGATGGAACTTTGAATATAATTGTGTAACAATATAGATAGTTGTTGTTTGAAGTTAAGCACAAAGCTACACACTGGGCTATGTGTGCTCTGCCCACCACGGGTATCGAAACCCGGTTTCTAGCGATATAAGCCGCAGACATACGGCTGTGCCACTGGGGGGCCTATACAAATCGGGAAATTATCAAAAATACAGGAATGTCATTGTTAGAATTAGCTTGTTGGATATACAAGACTGTTTAGTGCAAGTGTTATTCTTTAGTTTATTTTGTGATTTAATATTTAATGATAGTTTAGTTTTTAAGACAGGAATGTTGAAGATGGGTTGTTTTAAAAGTGTTAGTTGTTACAAATCTTTATTGCGTAACTCTGTACGAGTGGTACGTTGTCTTTGTAATTACATGTTGTCTAGACTTTACTAATATTGTTGACGTCACGTTACTCGAACCTTTGCTATTCTTCTCGTTACCTTAACTGAGTATTGTTAAATCAGCGCCGTTCACGTACTTTACAGAACGTTCGAGGCTTCAGCGATCAACATATAAATATATATAGGCGACCAAGCGAGCATAAGTTAAGAACTAAAGAGGTGAAGTTCAGTAAAGTGCAGTTCAGCCAGAAAATTAGTTAGCGAAATAAAACGCGAAGTTAGCTGGTGTGTAAGTGATTAGCCATAATGGGCGATATTTTAAAGTGAGTTTCACAGTTTAATAGAAATAAGAAGAAAATTCGTCTTGTCAAAGAGTGTTCTAAAGTAATTGAACCCATCTGTGTGGACTTTGACGAAAAAGAGACAATTATTTGAAGTTCAAGACACAACTGTAGTAATCCATGGAGTAACATAAGTGAATCTACCGCCAATTGTGCAGTAAGAAACAAAATAGAGAAAAATAGTTCGTCTTTTCAATTCGGTTCTAAAGTAATTGAATCAGCCTGAGTGGGCTTTTGGCAAGAAACGAGAATTATTTACAGTTTGAGACACAACTGTGATATCCATAGTGTAAAGAATTTTTGTACATAGTTTGACTTGTTTTGAATATATTATTTTATAACAAGTGGAGTGTGTGCTGTCCGTTTGTTATTTAATTTATCGCCAACAAGTCATAGACACCTACTGTAGAATAATTGTTATTCCACATATACATAAAACCCTGACACAGCTTTTACCAAAGAGCTTGAAAAGATAAAATGTATTTACGAATTCTCGGTTTCAGGGTTTTATATATGAGCGGGCTGAGGATTCTTCTACAGTAGGTGTCTGTGACTTGTTGGCGATAAATTCTAACAATAAACGGACAGCACACAATCCACTCGTTCTAAGATAATATATTCAAAACAAGTCAAACTATGTACAAACATTCTTTACACTATGGATATCACAGTTGTATCTCAAACTCTAAATAATTCTCTCTTTTTTGTTAAAAGTCCACTTTTGTTGATTCAATTACTTTAGAATCCAAATGCCAAGAAAAACTATTTTTCTCTATTTTGTTTCTTACTACACAATTTGCGATAAATTCACTCTTCGGATTATCACAGTTGTATCTCGAATTTTAAATAATTGTCTCCTTTTCATGAAAGTCCACACAGATGGGTTCAATTACTTTAGAACACCCTTTGACAAGACGAATTATTCGCCTTTTCTCGATTAAACTGTGAAACTAATTTTAAAATATCACATGTTAAAGCTAATCATTCCCACGCCAGCTAACTTGACGTTTTCTAACTTTTTCCTAACTGAACTTTTACTTGACTTCACTTTACTTTGCACTTATTTTGTTCTTAACTTGCGCTCGCTTGGTCGCCTTATATTTATATGTTGATCACTGAGGCCTCGAACTTTCTGTAAAGTACGCAAACGGCGCTGATTTAACAATACTCAGTTAAGATAACGAGAAAAATACCGAAGATTCGAGTAACATGACGTCAACGATATTAGAAAAGTCACGACAACAATGTAATTGGAAACGCAACGTACGACTCTTACCGATTTAGGCAACCAAACTTATCATAACTGTCGTCTTTAAAATAATTAACTTTTAACTCTCTTGTTATAAAAACTAAACAATCATTAAATACTAACTCACAAAATAAATCAAATAATAACGCCTACATTAAACAGTCTTGTATATCCAACACTCGGCTATATCTTTAACGTTTACTAGAGTACATATGTAACATTTTATTTAGTATATTTAGTGGGAAAATATTAGTTACAGAAAAATGATTCTTGATAAAATATTGGCCACTACAACCAAAACGTTCAATTACAAGTGGGATGTAACTTTTATATGTTTAGTGTACACTTCTAAAATGTTATATAATTATCTATCCCACTAAGGGCTCCAAAGTGGAAAAACTCCAAGAGAAGGTGGTTAACACTTAATAGATAGTATGAGCTATCTGATATTATACAATAATTTTTTGTCTTTTGTATCAGTTTGCAAGTTAGATGATTATTCTAACTAAACCAACTAGCTATAGACTTAATAGTTGCTTACACTGTCTATGTGAAAACCGAAATTCAGTCTAGCTAAGAAGCTCTTATTTGATTACCTTTGTACTTTGGCTTTCTTAGAATGCACTGAACTAATCTTTATACATGTTTTAGTTTACAACGACTAGTACTAATTATGTTTTATGGTTCCAAGAAATTAGATCAACAACTTTCACCCTCGCGTTAAGTTATAATATAGATAATATTTTGGGGAATTATTGTTTTACATCTTACCGTATATTAACTGATCTAGAACCATTTTCATCTATTTTTTTAATTGAGCATCAAAACTACAACAGTAATATTTCAATACCGCTTCACCGAAGCATCTTCTTTCTGGAATGTTTATCCCAAGATGTTACACAAGTCAGCCGATCACCACAGAGAATAAAGTTGTTGTGATTAACTCCTGTTAACATTCTATAGTATCACATGTTAAAGTTCAAAGTCTACGAGATCTGTGTGTTTACAAACAATTAAAATGAAGGGCCTTTTCCACTGTAGATACGAAGTAAAGTAAAAACAATGTTACATACAAAATTATTATCATTTCTTAGTATAATACTCTAGTTACTGCTCGTGAGCGTGATTTTTTATGCATGATTATAATGATACGTTTATTTTTCTCGAAAAACAGAACATGTCATACAAACATGCACAGTTCTTGACTGATTTCAACTGATGTCCTGGAAGTCTACGGAATGAGTAATACTTAAACCAAGAAATGAACGAGGAAAAGAAACTAAGTTTCTATACAAATTTCGTCATGTTTGCACAAAGAGGCTTTTGAAAGCGTGCCCCTTTCATTTGCCAGTGTTATATATCAAACAACGATCCCTTGAAATTTAACCCTGTAATACGATAACATTATATCTGAAGAATGTATAAAGTTCATACATACTCTTAAAATCTAAGAAAGGAAAAAAAACAAACTCGGTCAAACTATTATCTATAATTCCTTTCTTTTTTTTTATCGAAACTCGGTACCTGTACATGGTACACTTTAGATGCTCCTAATGGTTACATGCTGAAAAGGTGAAAACGAAACCAGTAGTTAGTTGAAACCAGCAACAAAAAAAAACGAGACTACAGCATGTCTTCGGCCACTTTTGTGTGTGTTCATGTTAATGGTTCATAGCATCGTGTTTCCTGTGATGCCGCTAGCTTTCTTGATGCTATCTATATAGTAATGGTCGCTGTATTTCACAGAAGCACGGACAGAGTGTTCGTCGGGTAAAGATCGCTACTAACTAAAACGTAGACTTGCAGATCTCAGACAAAAAAAAGTCGGCACTATACAGAAGTTTATTTACAGCTTCACATAAATATCGTGGCACAGGAACATTGTTTAAACAAAATAATTTGAAACAGTAATGTGGAAAAGTTCAAACGGCCTCTGTGACCAGCATTGCCCTATTTTTTTCTGTCTCACGATGCAATCTAAGCTTCCACTTACTCTACGTAAGGTCGTAGGAGCCTGTTATTCACAGAAACATTGTAACAACCACATTATAATATAAAGTTGAATAGAACACTTAAGTAAGTGCGTACTTCAAGGTAATGATGCAAACCCATTTACTACAGTATCAGTCCTTCTCTGTCAATAGGCATAATCAATACAAAATTAATCAAAAACAATTCTAAACGCATAGATCAAAACAAAAGTTCCAAAAGTGGTTACAAGTTTCTATAAATGAGAATCTAGTAATTACTCATTTTTTACATCGTAAGACCACATGTCGTAACTCCATTTTGTCTAATACGTATGTGTGCCGGTAGGTTTCTTTTTCATTCTTACGTGGATAATTATCATGTATATTCACGCACTTTTTAAAAGATAACCAAACACGGGGGTCATGTTTGGAAGACCGCAGTTTCATTATTAACGATAAATTTGCAAGCAAAGAAAAAGGAAGAGGTTGATTACAAATAAAGTATCAGTTGAACAGTTTTTAAAACGGCGTTTATGACTGAAGGTAAAGGCCTGTATATACTTACAAAGATAACACAATAAATTTAACAACTAAAGAAGATAAACTGTATCACACCTACATCTCTTTATCTAGAATGGTATTTTTTTTTAAAAAAAGGTTTAGACAATTAGGTCAAAAACAAAAACTCGTACATTCAGAAAATACAAATAAAACTGAGTAACACCACAAGGTTGCGAAAGCAAAATGTGTCCTAACAAGAGATGTTTGTGGAGATAGGAGCGACATAGCGGTGACACACACATTAATTATGAGGCTTAAACTCTACTTACAAGTCTCGCATGTGAAATGAAACTAGAGTTATAATATATAATTCAAAAATTAGTAGCAGCTATTGGTGCTCAAACTCATGGCATTTAAAGCTATTTTTCAGTGTCTGCGATTTTTGTGGAGATGTAGTAGCATCTAATGAAACTGAAAGGCAAAGAAAGAGAACTAAAATAGTTAAACAGGTTTCCTGACACCCTGAAGTTATAGCTTCAGCACATATCTTCTTTGTCGTAGGAAGCAAATTTAGAGTGGTCAGGCCTTTGCTACAGCTAAACAATGTGACACACGATGTGTGCAAGGCCCACTATCACATGCAAAGCATGCCATTTCTAGAGGAATGTGAGGGAATACCCCCCCCCCCAGAAAAGTTTTTAAAACTTAATGCTGTGAGATTGAGTCTTGAGCTATTTTAACTACTGCATACACACAACGCAATGTACTGAATTTTAAAAAGCAAGTTTTAATACGTAAGTTGTAATTATACATGCCATGAAAAAGTGGTCAGGCCATGGCCTGACTGCTCTAACCGCTTTCCACAGCCCTGATCTTACCTTATTTTCTTTTTTTGTTAATCTTACAGGGTTTTGGTAACAGTGTCTTTGTTTCATTCTAAAAGTAAAGGGTGCATTGACGTAATTTATGATTACATAGAATCACTAAGATCATTTCCGAATTAACAAACTATGTGACATTATGTTTTTGCCACATATTGTGAAACTATAGGACGCTCGTCTTCTTTTTCCGTAAATTATTATTTATTTGCTTCTTTAGAAATATTTAGAATCTTCTTAAAAATAAAATATTTTTATCATATGTTTAATGACGAAAATAAAGTATTAAGAAAATGAACTTTAAAACAACAGTTAGCTTACCTGGAGTCGATTTGGAATCGTTCATGAGGCTAGCCACGAGATGGCAGCACAATGTAGTTGTTTACAACTATAGGAGTTCAAGAAACGGTACAGTACATCCAAGCAAAATATTCATCACTTTTTCATGTCTGACTTGTGTTTTTATTCAAACCTGTTTAGAGAAGAGAGTAATTTTACCGTCAAAATGTAATAAAACCACTTGATGCAATTTAGAAATATAATAATTAATGAGTTCATCCACTGCAATATATTTAAATATATATATATATATATATACAATGTACGTCTTTTTTTCTTTTTGTACAGCACAAGAAACAAGATGTTTGTGGTAATTAGTAAACAGAACAAATGAATTCGGAAGTATAATATGAATCATACAATCAAATAACACTAATAGCAACAGTGAACAACTGACCAAGTCACGGTACCTTAATTCTGACGTTTCTTTTCTCTCATAAGCAAAGTTAATTCAAAACTCTGTCGCCGACAGTTTGATTTGATATGTCAGACTTATTTTCAATAATCGAAAAACCTGTTAACTATCTTCTTTAAAACATACCTGACAAATCTACCGAATCAGACAGAATTCTATCTTTGACCCAATCATCGAATCAGTGGCAAAAATAATATTTAAGGTTTACTAAACTTTATGAAAATCTCTTCAATCACTGTATTTGTACCCATATCGGTCGTATTGAAAAACAAAAAAGTGCACAAACTAAAAGAAATTAGAGTAACTAACGTTAAACTACAGATGCTTGTTTGTAACTAAATTTTTATAATATACACCTGGAAAAAAGTTAAGCACCCCCAAATATTTTTCAGGATTG
>NW_013665706.1:257843-275464 GCF_000517525.1 Limulus polyphemus | reverse complement strand
CCGTGGTGGATAGAGCACAGATAGCCCATTGTGTGGCTTTGTGCTTAACTTTAAACAAACAAACAAATTAGACGAATAATTTAGTTATGTTAGTTATACTAAGATTAAAAGTGAGAATTAACCAAAATGGAGAACGCTTTAGCACCCAAACATGTCATGACGTCATATTCTCCCCCACCCACTGTAAATTCTCAAATACTGACACCTATTTTCTTTAATAAAAATAAAAATCATATGTTTGTTCAGCTGAACGACACCTTAATCACACCACATTGAGCTAAACGGCTAGGCCAGAGATTCCTTATTTTCAATTGCAGACCAAAAGAAAAGCATCCCGATGGCAGCACCCGCCTTCTAAAGTGACTATTCTTAACCGAATAGTGAAACTGACGGCCACCCATATAACGCACCCACAGCTGAAAGTGCAAAGTGTGTCTTGAACTGAGAATTTAAGATTCACCAGTCTGGTATGCTACCAACTAGGCCACGCTAGGACTGTTAGCATGTTGAACATGTGAGAAACATATATAATGTATCTGTAGACGAGACTTTTAATGTGAATAATATCTAAGACCTCAAAGTGGAACTTGCCTTATTATTAGAATTCGATAATCTTTTCGGTTATAAGCGAATCGTTTCTTCCCCCGATGGCTCAGTGGCAAGTCTGATGGGTTATAACACTAAAAATCGGGTTTCAATACTCGCGGTAGGCGCAGCAGATAGTCCAATCTGTAGTTTTGCGCTTAACAACAAACAAACAAATACGAGCGCATCATACAAATTTGCATGTGCAGAACTACTATAATCCAAAGACATTTAATGACACATTATGACACAAACTTCATTGGTCTTAGGGTAAGAAATATAACAATCAGTCTGAAAACATTTAATGAATATTTGTCCATTATGACACAAACTTCATAGGGTAAGAAATATAACAATCAATCTGAAAACGCAACATAGGTTCATTTCCCTTTGAACGTGCTGGTGACAACATATATATATTTACTTTAAGGAAGCTGTAGTAGAAAAAATTAGAAAACGTTTTAGATAATTTTCAATCATCAGGTTGATCAGATGTTTTGATTCTGTAATACAATTACTCAAAAACGAATGTGCAGCTTAAGAAGTATTTCATAGTACCCAAAAAATAAGAAAAAACATATATATATATATATATCATAATGACACTAACAAATAAACGGAACACTTCTATAAATATTTTTGGAGTTATTCTTCGCTTATAAATAAATAAATCTATCCACATATCTATGTACATATATATATATATTCAGTTAGTTAGGTTATACCCACGCAGCTGACGTCATCATCTTAATGCCCACCGTTGACTCAGTAGTAAGCTTCAGATTTTATAACGATATATTTCAGGGTTCAATTCCCGTAGTACGCACGGCCTAAATAGTTCTTCGTGTACCTCTGCGTTGAAACAAAAAAAAACAAATAATTTTGATAAATACGCATAACGATATTTAAATACTACGTATTTCGATTATTTTCATTTATAGAATAACTAAAAAAATTGTTTCTTGTGTTTTTGTTTATGACTAACATCTCGGTTTGGACAATATTTTGATAGGATGATCAAGCCGTAACTCAGAATTACTGTAATAACTCGAACTGTTTCAGTTAGTGAGTAAACTATTAAGTCACTTTAATAAAATATATTCCGACCGAGATATACATTGCCAAACACAATACATTGTTTTGACATCAGACTTTTATATTCGTGTTGACAAGTTATCTTTTATTGGTTAACTCGTGCTCCAAACTCAGTTGTTTTAAACTGAAAATTTCACAATATATTTACATGCATCCTTTAACTGCAAGGAACTTACTAAAATGCGTAATAAACGTTTTAAGGCATAAACTTAACAGCAACGCCATTTTATATTTTATTCGGAGGTTCTGGTAGCTCTTGCATTTTTTTTAAAGGGGGAAATGCAATACTATATGAACTAGCTTGAGTTTGTAGTTTGTAGTTCAGTGGTTCTCAAACTTTTATGTCCACTCCGACGGAGCAAAAGACCCCACGCACCATCTACCGGTCGTATCTCACCTGTTCTGATCTCTCGTATGGTTTCAGGCGTGGCGTTGCGCTTTAGTGACTTGCATTTTGGATCAGCTCGCGAACCACCTGAAGGACCATCGTGGACCACCTGTGAGTCGAGGACCATACTTTGAGAACCACTACGGTGTAGTTTTACAGCACAAGCAGTAGAAGCATAAAATATGTACTTTAATGTCAAGTTTTTTCTAATTTTCTTCCCACAATAGACGTCCTTTAAACTTGAAAAAAGGTCACCTACGTTCACCGAGGACTACTACAGTTTTGATACATATACGGTCACATTAACCCATTCTTTAATGAACCAGGCCCTTAAAAGGTGATTGTGAACTTTCTGCATATTCAAATATATTAATCAAATTTCAAGAACATTTTCCCAACATGGCGTAAGTTAAAGTAACTTCAATATTTTGAGGAGCGTCGTATTTATATGTAGAAAGCAAGCAAGTCCCGTGTGCTACGAAGACCATTTTTTCGACTCTGACTCATGCCCATAGTTGAGGTCGGACTTATTAGAGTAATAACAATCAGTGGCAAAATCGAAGTAATTTATAATAATTTATAGATGAGTAACTTATTCGGTTGTTTTTCCATCTTGGAGAGCATTCTAAAAGCAGAATACGTTCGAAAATTTTTATGTTTGAAAGTATATGCTTACTACATACAAATGGTAACTAAATTCGTATTCTGATTGGGTGGAACAGACAGCAATGTTACTGAGCGAAAGGTTTAGTTCTTACTAGAGCTAAATGAGCAAGTTTCTGGTATAAAACCCCAATCTTAGGTGTTATACACTGTCATCGCTCAAAACATCTGTTCGTATGTGTTATTTTAATTTTAAAACTGAATGTTTGGATATCACTGGAACTCAGCATGGGTTGAATGAAGCTTTGTGGAAGCAACAGATGCATTTCCTACGCACCCTGGTGGGACAACGATAAGCATACAAACTTACAACGCTAAAATCCAGAGCTCGATTCCCTGCGGTGAACACGGCAGATAGTCCCATGTGGCTTTGCTCTTAAACAAACTAACAATTCAAGCATTTCTTTCAATTGCTGTCACTATACATGAAACTAAAGATCGTCCTTAAATTATGTCTTCACTTTGAAAGTATCATATCATGTGATGTTTTCTACCGCTTGAGGTTAATGCACCTAATGCATTTTAGTAACATAGATTGTGAAACCAATGCGAGAATCACAGTGGATACCGCACATGCGCACAGTATGAGTAGCTTTAGAGAATTTATACCCCCCCCCCCCTCCCCGATGTAAGCAATTTACCAACAAAAGAACGCGTTCTGGCGTCTTATATGAAATTCAATACACTAGCGTGGACGTGTGAGGCCCTGTTCCCTAGCCGCCTTGTTTTACCATGGAGTTTGTAGGAATTTTGTTGGATATCAAAGTAGTCCTTGTTTAATGGATGGGTTTAAGTTGTTGCTATAACACATGATATGCTACATCATAGCTGCAACAAATATCATTTTCCTGCGAGCTGTGCCGAGTAATATGTAAAAGTATAGATACGATAAAATATTAAAGACAACACAGTAAACACCAGTAACTTTCTTACTATTCCACAAGAGATTGCCACGCAGAAGTCGCATCAAAAAGCGAGTAACCGCAATATCCACTTACCGACAAACCTTTAATAAAGTTGAAAAAGATGCCATAATATTTCGCTAAAGAAGGATGGAAGCTTAATATAATCTTACTCTTGTTTGTTGAATTTTTGCGCAAAGTTAATGCGCTAACCGCCCCTAATTTAGAAATGTAGTCAAAACGTATAATGGGATTGGTTGTTACATTATAACGCTTTCACGGGTGTAGGGATTTGAACCCGTGGCCAGAAGATTACAAGTAGAATGCTCTAACCACTAGGTCATGCCTGGCCCATTTTTTTTTACGTTAGAAGTAAAAAAAAGAGTGTTCCTTAAGACCAAATCAACCGTTTCGTAAATGGTTCGTGAAAAGCTAGTATTTTAATAATGAGTAGAATTCACAAAGAAAACTCAAAATACCACTGATTTATTCACTCTTTGAGCATGGAATACAATCAATATTCAAGTAATGAAATTAGGGAACTAAGCAATGTGTATTTGATAGCTGGTGTGTGTGTGTGTGTATTGTTATTGTTGTTTCTCCAGGACTGTCATGGTTGATACCAGACAAAAAGAACATGGTTTTAATATCTGGAATTTTCTTGAAATCTTAGGAAATTATTTGAAAGTATAAAAAAATTAAGATAAGCAAGACTACGTTGTTTGAGATTGTTGATTGATTAACGGATAAGCCAATAGTAAATTCAGCGTTAATTTTGTGTTTTCAGCGAGGCACGAGAGATACAAGAAGTATCGTACGTAAGAAAAAATTAGTAAATGGTATCTCTACTGAAGCGTATCTTATTTGTGAAATTAGGCCTATCGTTAACTTTGTGGAAGTTGAACTTGTAGAACTGGACTTTGCATTCTTCTTTTCACCGAATAATACAAAAGAACTCGTCCGGTCCAACAGTAAAAATCGTTACAACAATACCTCTCAGACACATCATAATTAGGTAACAATACGTATATTTAGAATATTGTTTGTTGTTGTTTTCTGGTATTGATACAGCTTCAGAGGAAAACTAATAATTTATATTTCACTTTGCTCTTAGTTAACTTTTGTCCTATTTTATTAACCAAGTTTCTTTAACTTCTACTATTTATTATCATATTACTAAATTCAATTTCATATAAAATTTTAATTTTGTGTTCATCTTGTTTTATTAGTTTCCTGTTATGCATATAATTTGTATATTTGTTCTGAATAAGAGTACGACTGCTTTGGTTTGGGGGCTCAAGCCCTCCTTTTAGTCATAAACTTTGAATATTTGTGGAAAACAAAAATATATTTGAAGTAAGAAAAGTCATATTTCGATACCTGAATACTTATTTTAAAACATATACTTATATTTTGTTATTCGCTTAGTAACACAGAAGACATTTATCAACTATAATATATCACTTAGAAATTGGCGGATTGAAAACGAGCTCCCTCTTTAAAAAGAAAAAAAAATCCTGTTTGCTACTCTGACTAAAGAAATGAATGAAATATATCTTAACAAAAAGGATGGTTTTAGTTTGTACCAATAAGTAATTGTTGTCTTATTGATCATATCAAAAATGAATATGATTCTCCTTTTTCAGTTATGTTTCAGTCCCCCCAGTGACACAGCGGTATGTCTGCGGACTTACAACGCTAGAATCCGGTTTTCGATACCCGTGGTGGGCAGAGCACTGGTAGCCCATTGTGTAGTTTTGTGCTTAATTACAAACAGTTTGGTTTGGTTTGAATTTCGCGCAAAGCTACACGAGGGCTATCTGCGCTAGCCGTCCCTAATATAGCAGTTAAAGACTAGAGGGAAGGCAGCTAGTCATCACCACCCACCGCCAACTTTTGGGCTACTCTTTCACCAACGAATAGAAACATTATAACGCCCTCACGGCTGAAAGGGTGAGCATGTTTGGTGGGACGGGGATTCGAACCCGCGACCCGCAGATTGCGAGTCGAGTGCCCCAACCACCTTGCCATCCAGGGCCTAATTACAAACAGACAGTTATGTTTCAAATCTAGTCCTTATATTTCTCTTTTACTTTCGTGTTGACTGTTTTATCGACGCTATTTTAACCCTAAAAAATAAAACTGCAAATGAAGTCCATATCGACTTTTTAAACACACTTTGTTCAATTATGTGAGGTAATGACTTTGTTGCTTAAAGGGTCTTTAATTACATCCGAATCACAAAATAAATAAATAAATAAAAATACCATCAACATAGCAATTAATTCCATTAATTACTGATGAGATACCTGTGTATTTTACATAGAAAATTAGCGATTTTACTTAATTTTTACACAGCTTCTTAGCCCTGAGTGTTGTAATAAACAAAAACACAAAGTTGATCAATATGACAATACATAGAACCCCACCGGTAGTGAACGGTCTAAAAACAAGTCGGTAATTTGAGGGTTAAGATCCACATAATTTCATGCCACTGTATTTCATTGTTGAATCATGTTAAAGTCATGTAAACATGATCGATTACAAGTCTCACGGGATTACGTAACATAAACATACTAATCTTAAAAACAGGTTGATATTCCTTAATTTTCTTTTAATCTCATATATCATGCCAAATATAGGGCAATCTATAATGAACTACCGATCTAGTGTTTGAAAGACCTTAGAAGTCCAAGTGGCCACTTAAAAATGGATAAAGCACGTGGACATAGGAACGCACAAATCTTAACCGATCGAAACTGCTATTTTGGGTGTCAGTTGATGGAGACGGCAGCAGCTGCAGTCCGTTGTCATGGAGACCGTTGGATAAGTATTAGAAACTGTGTACACGATATGAAATACATTACGAAAATGACGAATATAAAATACAAAATGAATAGGTAAATCATATTATCATGGAAACTTCCGAAAATTATTTGGATTAATTTAAATGCTTGAAAAAGTACAGTATTTTAGCGTGTTAAAGGAAGCAAACAAAAACATTTATCAGCATACTAGTTAGACTCATATAATTAACGTAGAATACAGATTACATATATTTTTTTCTTTACAGAAGCATTATTGTTATTTCATGACAATTAAAGTTAACTGTAAGTGTGTTACAATTTTCTACTGGTCCAAACGGTAGGATCTTGAAATTATATTACTTTGACAACTTCAAAATTTCTGAAGTGAACTTACTATTCTTTAAAATAGCAGTTTCGATTTTACTTTGTGTCAGGCATGACTAGCGTTCCGTTCTGTTCGCGTCCTGTTGTCGCAAATCACGCTCCGCACCCGCTATAGGTGCGTTATAAGAGTGACGAATGACAGGGATATAAAACAACTCTATAGAAACACAATGTAACATTGTTGTCCCCTGGTGGGTCAGCGGTGTGTTTACGGGATTACAACACTAAACACAGTTCAAAACCAGAACTGAAATAATATTGTTATTTGTAGTTAAGCACAAAGCTACGGAATGAGCTTTCTGTGCTGTGCCCACCACGGGTATCAAAACCCGGACTTTAGCATTATAATCCTTCAGATTTACCACTGTGCCATAAGGGAGCCTGAAATAATGGCAGGGTTAAATGAGATCACAGGTACATCTGCGGCAAGTTCGAGAATATATCGGGCACATTTTAGTTGGTTTGTTGTAGAAATGGAGTTATTCTGAGTAAGATCACAAAATGGTGTACACCATTTTTATAGTCGGTTTGAGCGGAGTGTGGCTCATAATTATTATAGTAACGTTTTTTTGTGATGTATAAGTGTAGCAACAAAGAAGAGATGAAGTTCATTGTTTACAGATTTGCTTTTGATGCAGAACGTAGAGAAAAATACTATTGCCACAGTCAAGTTTAGATTAAATCTTTTTTCCATATAAAAAATATACAGTTACTACATTAACTGTATATTAATGTTCTTTCACTTTCACGGAAATACCCATTAGTATTGTTGAAATTCTGTAGGTTTGTTGTTAAGCACAAAAACACACAATGTGCTGTAACCACCGCGGGTATCGAAATCTGCTTTTAGCGTTATAAGCCCTCAGACTTACCACTGAGCTACCAGAGAGCTTGCCGGGATCCTAGAAAAAGTATGGATAAAGGTTTAAATGAAAACTGAGACAGAGGAACACTGCCAACAAATAAATAATATAACACCTGTTTTGTATTTCTTTTGAAGAAAGCCGATATTGTTAAAGCGTACTTTTCACTGAAGTCGAACAGCGTGTGTGCCATATTGTTTTTGATTGTTTAATAATACTGGAATATTGAAATAGCGACTGCTTTAACGCAGTTACATATCACAGATCAAATTAGTCATTTCCTATTTTAATTTCTATACAAAGGGCTAGAAGGATAAAAGATATAATTTTGACAACCACATTTAATGTTTTCTATCAAAGTGACATATTTTCGTTCGACAAGCGCACTAAGAAGCTAAGCATTACTTAATATTGTACATACCACCTGAACAACTAGCGCGACAGAAATCCGCACATTTACGGAAACGATTTGTTTGTTTGTCTTGAATTTCGCACAAAGCTACACGAGGGATATCTGCATTAGCCGTCCCTAATTTAGCAGTGAAAGACTAGAGTGAAGGCAGCTAGTCATCACCATCCACCGCCAACTCTTGGGCTATTCTTTTACCAACAAATAGTGGGATTGACTGTCACATTATAACGCCCCCACGGCTGAAAAGGTGAACATATTTGATGGGACGGGGATATGAACCCGCTACCGAGTCGGAAACGAAGGACAGTCCGTCGAATCGCGTATGGCCTCTTTGCATTTACAATATTCGAGTTTATGCGCTGCGATTTTTCCTTCCCGATCTTTTATACTTAGTGATGAGACACCCTAACAATTTACCAACATTTGTTGACAATAGCTAATTGTGAATATGACTAAAGTAAGGAAAACTAACAAAACATTTAAGAACAAATCGCTAGATTATTTCTTTCTAAAGGTTCAAATGAGTCCCCCGGTAGAAGAGCGGTAAGTTTACGAACTTACAACGCTAAAATCTGGGATTCGATTCCCGAAGTGGACACAATGTGGCTTTCCTCTAAGACAAACATACATTTATATACGTTAACATGAATAATGAATTTATTTAGTGGAATCTGTTGGCTTTAAGCTTTTTTTCAAATACAACTATAACCTCGAAATGAAATTCGTTAAATATCGACATAAAGAAATACGTTGTTGAAACTGTAGAAAACCTTGAATTTTGCTTTACATAAGATCTTGATCTATGTTCGTAAAATAAGAACACGGAATACCAATCTCTCTGTTTAAAATAAGAACATTCAAAAACTGATGCTGTGTGTCCTTAAATAATGGTTTACGCAAGATCATTTTTATTGGATCTTTCTTTTCATAAAAAAAAAAAAAAAAATTAAAGCCATTGTTTGTCTCCGAATATTTACGCAGAACTACAAAAGAGTTATCTGCATAAGCCGTGCCTTGTTTTGAACTAATAAACTAAATGGAAGGCACACAGTCAAACAGCACCCACGGCCAACTGTTGGGCTACTGTTCTGCGATCAAATAGTAGGATTCGATAGTCACCTTTATAACGCACCCCCAGTAGCGGATATTTGCAACGAACAACCGCAAACCGTGAAATAATTGTTACTTTAACGAAGTAATAAGCATCATAGTATAAAATGATGTTTTTTTTCACCGTTAATAAAACTGACACGTGAAATAATTGTGCTACTGTTAATTAATGAGCTAACAATTATTATAACGTAAAAGAAATATGCCGCGTCGTAGGCAATGGATATGACAAATATAGTTTGATTGGAATATTATTGTCATACACTTTTCTAATTCTTGACAATCCATAAGGAACTAGATATAGAATGTAATGTTTAAAAATGTAATAAGGCCTAATACTAATGTCTTATAACAAGTATAACTGTAATCATTCTTCGCCGGCTTGTAAAGGGCATACATAGCATACACATTTTTGTTTTATCAAGTGGCTTATATAAATAGTGTTTCGACCCCTTCTGTGTTTGTTTTATCCCTGCCGGCCTGAAGATCTCTTGATTGAGCGAAACACGTTGTCGGCAATGGGTATGGCGGACATAGTGTGGTTGGAATACTATTATTATACACTCTTCTAATTCTTGAAATTCCTAAGGGACTAGAAAGAATGTGGTGTTTAAAAATGTAATAAGGCTAGTACTAATGTCAGTTACGTTATCGTTAGTAAACTATCAAATATTACAGTATCAAAAGTATTACGTTATCGTTAGTAAACTATCAAATATTACAATATCAAAAGTATTACGTTATCTTTAGTAAACTATCAAATATTACAGTATCAAAAGTATTACGTTATCGTTAGTAAACTATCAAATATTACAGTATCAAAAGTATTACGTTATCGTCAGTAAACTATCAAATATTATAATATCAAAAGTATTACGTTATCGTCAGTAAACTATCAAATATTACAGTACCAAAAGTATTACGTTATCGTCAGTAAACTATCAAATATTACAGTATCAAAAGTATTACGTTATCGTCAGTAAACTATCAAATATTACAGTATCAAAAGTATTACGTTATCGTTAGTAAACTATCAAATATTACAATATCAAAAGTATTACGTTATCGTCAGTAAACTATCAAATATTACAATATCAAAAGTATTACGTTATCGTCAGTGAACTATCAAATATTATAATATCAAAAGTATTACGTTATCGTCAGTAAACTATCAAATATTACAATATCAAAAGTATTACGTTATCGTCAGTAAACTATCAAATATTACAATATCAAAAGTATTACGTTATCGTCAGTAAACTATCAAATATTACAATATCAAAAGTATTACGTTATCGTTAGTGAACTAACAAGTATTACAATATTAAAATTATTGCCCCCCAGTGGCACAGCGGTATGTCTGCGGACTTACAACGCTAGATAGCCAATTGTGTAGCTTTGTGCTTAATTACAAACAAAACAAAAATAAAATAAAACTATTACGTTATCGTTAGTAAACTATCAAATATTACAATATTGAAATTATTACGTTATCGTTAGTGAACTAACAAGTATTACTGTATAAAATTATTACGTTATCGTTAGTGAACTAACAAGTATTACTGTATAAAAATTATTACGTTATCGTTAGTAAACTAACAAGTATTGCTATGTAAAATAATTGTATCGTCGTTAATGACAAGTATCACAATATATAGTACTGTTAATGAAATAAAATTATTACGATGTGTAAGCTAACTAATTTACCTGAGTCTTATATTCATTACATAGTGAGAATAACAACCATCCCATCTTTCTTGACAACTGTAAATTATCGACTCCAGAACTACAGATTACGAACTCTTTATTAAAGAAAGTTTTTCCATTTTGAATGATCATTCAACATTAAATAATATAAACTCGTCCCTGTTGTCATTAATCTAATCAATTCCATATTCCCAGTGTTTTTATTATTATTATTTTAAAGATGCAGTGATTATACTTGTATTCAATTCTTTCTTTATAAAGTTTTCTCTCAGCAGTATTATCAAATATATGTAAGTTTTATTGTATATTAGCTTGAGTACCCGTCCCCTGGATGGAAGTTATGTAAATTCATGATTAATGAAAGGTTACCTTAGGACACGAAAAGTTGCATCCCTTACATGTAATTGTAAAAAAAAACGCCCATACAAACTGCGAAACACAAAATGTAAAACCGCAAATTTGCATGTATCTCCACATGGACCCAAGAAATCTTCATGCCATATTTGGTTAAGGTCCGTCTACACGGTGCGAAGTAGTGGTAAAAAAACGCAAAAACGCCCATAAAAACCACAAAACTGAAAATTTGTACGTATATCCCGATGGGTTCATTAAACCTCCATTCCAATTTTTGGTATGTAAAGTGTGCTTGCGTGTGTTTTAAATTTCGCGCAAAGCTACACGAGGTCTATCTGCCTTAGCCGTCCCTAATTTAGAGGGAAGGCAGCTAGTCATCACCATCCTCTTTATCTCTTTTACCAACGAATAGTGGGATTGACCGTCACATTATAACGCCCCCACGAAAGAGCGAGCACGTTTGATATAACAGGGATTCGAATCCGCGACCCGCAGATTAAGAGTCGAGCGCCCTTTACCACCAGGCCATGCCGAGCCCCCTGCAAAGTAGTTACATAGACATACAACAGATAACATACAGTACTATTTATACTTATTTAAATTCCATTATACTGTTATCGTTTAAATCTGTGTTCTTTCTAAACTTTTGGTTGTATTAAAAGTTTCTCACTTAATAGATAATTTTTTTGTAGTTAGAATATTATTTGTTTGTTTGTTTGAAGTTAAGCACAAACCTACACAATGGGCTATCTGTGCTCTGCCCACCACAGGTATCGAAACCCGGTCTCTAGCGTTGTAAGTCCGAAAACATACCGCTGTTCCACTGGGGGGGGGGAGAATATTGTGAACTAACTTTTTGAGGTTTTCACGCTCATGATGAAATTTGAAACACTTCCAAAACGTCTAAAATTAAAGTTTTTTTTTGGCATTAGCGTGTTTTTAATATTAATTATGTTAACAAACTATCAATTATTACAACGTTTTTTTTTCATGTTGTTATTTTACCGAACAGTAGACATTATTATTATCACGACAAAATGACATATTTGAACTGTAAGAGTCAAGCATGTTTTGTTTTGTTTTAAGTTTGTAGTGCACTAAAAATAATTATCACATAATGGATAAGTCGATGAATAAGAAATATTTTAAAATTATCTCTGTTTTCTGACATGCACTTAAGATATACTTGAGAAGTGTCTATCTTTACAATGAACGAGATAATACAATCGATGGTATTCTATCAAGTGTGATGAAACATCAGTTTAGTGGACCAGTAAGGGGTTATCAGTAAGATGTGTGCCTAACGGTATTTCAACCACACCTTTTCTATTGCAGGCTATTAACAACTAGGCCTTTCACTCAATGACTGGATTTATTTGAAACTTTATTAGTCTACTTTACAAGTGGAAGGGCATAGCCACAAAGGCAAGGCAGATGTTTGGCATTATGAAACTACAAAAATAAGAATCAACGATTGCTTTAAAAGGTGAACATGAGATTGGGGTAATTTGAATTGCTAAACGTTTTTACTAGAATGTGTCAGCCGGTTAACCTTTTATCTCACTTGATAGAGCATTATTGTGCTGTGGAAGGATCCTAGGTTCAAATCCTTTTCGCGGGAGACACAGAAAATAATTTGCACTAAAATATAAAAACTGGAGAAAAAATTATTACAGTCTAAACAAAGCTCTATTTTAATCAAAACAAATTTTCTTTTAAATTCAATTTTATAAAAAAGTTATACATTTAAAGAATAAAAATGTTTTGTTTTTTTCCAACACACTAACCAATACGACGGTAAATTTTCATCGTACCGGCTGAGTGAAAACTTTATATCGGTCACAACACCGTGATTTTCCTAAAGGGGGAGAGTTACAAGCAGTTAGGGAAGTCATAATCGCAAATACTAGCGAAACGCTTAAAACCTAACTGTTAGTTACTGAAGAATGAAGGCCGAATCGTCTTAGTGTAGGAATCTGGGTGTGTGAAGATATAAGTCTAATTAAGGTGTGAAGAAAATCAAGTTGAATGGTGCAATAGAAAGAAAAAAGTGTTGTATACACCAACGCAATTGGACTTGAAATAAAACGGTTTCTTTGACTGACAATACTTTATGTTAGTTTTTAGTTAGAATTATTCTAACATTACAAAACTATACAAAACCAACATCAGAGGGAAGTTAACTGCAGAAGATGAGAACAAGAGTGTTCTCTGCCAAAAGTGAACTGTCTGGCAATCAAGGCAAGACTGAGAGAAATATAAAAAAATCAATAACACACAGTTGCCACGTTTGGTCCCACTGGTTTGTGAGTGGGGGTATGAACACAATTTCAAACAGGATCCAGAGGGGGGCCAGGAACACAAAATATCATGCTAGATTCAGGTTCAGCGACAGCTCAACACCAACATCTAGACCCGACCATGCCTGGGTGACTTCCTGGGAGCGTTTTAGCCTCTCTTTGTAGGGAGCTACGCCATATAGATAAGACCCCCCTTTTCCCTTTTCCCTCATGGGTGACCACTCTGAGTCCGTCTATCAAGTTTGGTTCTGCTAGCTCCAAAACTCTGGAAGGAGTTCGTGGACAAACGAACAAATTTACAAGCATACAACATGAATTCATATAGGATAAAAAATAAAATAACGGTTGAATAGGGATGACAGCTAGGAATACCATAACTATATAACTTGTTAATCCGTGTAAAACGATGAAGTTGGTGAAGCATTATTTCCTTCAGCTGTAATTAGTGAACAAATCTCATGGTAAGGATAGACATCTTTTTAAAATGTTTCTCTTAGTTGACCCAAAAGAGGTTATTAGTGATATGAATATAAAGCAGCATCTCAACAATATAAATATCATCATAATTCCAACAGAATTCAACAAGCAATATACTCACTTGTACGTCTCGGTTAGATAAAATCAGTTAATCTCAACAATATAAATATCATCATAATTCCAACAGAATTCAACGAGCAATATACTCACTTGTACGTCTCGGTTAGATAAAGTCAGTTAATCTCAACAATATAAATATCATCATAATTCCAACAGAATTCAACGAGCAATATACTCACTTGTACGTCTCGGTTAGATAAAATCAGTTAATCTAAACAATATAAATATCATCATAATTCCAACCGAATTCAACGAGCAATATACTCACTTGTACGTCTCGGTTAGATAAAGTCAGTTAAGTAATGTAACTAATATTTCTGAAAAATGTATACAAATTACGAGTCAACACAATAACTTTCGATTTTACACAAATGTATATATATATCACATATAAAAATGTGTGTCGTGGGTGTTGTAATTCACTTCAACAAAATTGCGTTGTTCAATATAGAAATTTGGAATATATAAAACTGTATATAAACGTACATACGAGATCTCATGTTCATCTTTAATATAAGTTTTAATTCTCATATTTGTGGTTTCATGATGTCAAAACGTCGTATTCTTTATACGGTTTAGTCTTTTCTCTTTTTTTGGGGGGTGAGGAGGAGAGCATGTTTCTATCTTCTTCACTTAGAACACACAATTAACCATTATTTCTGGAACTTAAAAAAAAAGAAGCCATGTTATCGCTTTAGTGTCTTGTTTAGTACATTTAGTCATAAAAACCAGTACAATAAGACAGACAAGGTACTGGACTAATTCAGGCAACTACATCTATGATAGAAAGAACCACTATAGATTCGTGAATCTGAAACATGTAAGTATGCTTTCAGCCTACAGTACTGTAATGACAGCTGGGGTTTTATACATATTTAACTTAAAATAATATGTCCATCATAGATGTACTACAAACGAGGCCGGATTAAGCCTACTTGATGCTCAAAGGCTATTGTATTTTTTTAGGGGCCCAACAATGGAATTATATGTATTTTTCAAATTTTCAAGGTCGGTGGAACTCCTAAAGACTTTGTGGTCCCGGAGCTGCAACCCCCACTAACCCTTGTGTTAATGTGGCACTGATTAGTAGGATAATTAATTTGTATTTGGAATTAAAATTGTAGAATGTAAAAATAAGTTAATGAACTACAAACGTATAATCTTCGTTCAACTGCAACTTTTCACACAGCATTTATAAATGTGTTTCCAGTTCTATAACCTAAAGTGTTCAATTACTTATTACGTCAAATAGTCTATATTTTTAAGAGTATTGGGATAGAAGTTGCTTATTTTCCTCTTCCTTAGATTAATTTAAAAACAAAACACCTAGGGTTTAATGTCACTTATTTTGGGTAAATCTAAAATGCAAAAAAACACTTCATAGATTTCTTCTTTTCCTAGCGACAGATTAACAGTTGCAAAAAAAAAAAAAGTATTCCGAATAGATGAAAATCTCTTGCGCCCTCTGTATTCGTTATAAAAACCTATTTTATCACACATCATAAGAAAAAGAAAATTTCAGTGAAGGAAATATTGTTTAGAGACACATCACTTTCCCAAGTTTTATATTTAGTCTGCACTGTCACTTGAGGCTGGTAACCTAATGGCTTCACTCCTCTTTATCGCAATTGTTTTAATTAAAAATGTAGGAAGGAGGATAACCGTTTTTCTTGCAAATGGGTCAGCCAGGAATAGAACTAAGGTTCAGACAGAGTGCTAAATTTAACACGAAGCTGTGTATCGTGCAGTGACAGTACTATACGACAAAGAAGTAGAGGTGGAACACGGATATTTGATTGCTAAGATTAGCATATAGTAAAGGGAAAACATTTAGAAGCCATTTTAAATGGAGAATAAAATATGCTGATAAAAGATAATTGCAACTTTCACGCAAATGTCTACAGAAGTAGATCAAGGGTGTTTATATTTATATGTGTATCTTTTCTTAGTTGGTATTCTACGATGATAACTGTTTATGATGATTCAGTGTAAAGTGAAGCATTAGAAAAGATTGCCAGCCAAATCAAAATATGTTTTTATATCACAAATTGCTCAAGCTTTTATTTAAGACCCGCCTAGCGTCGAGAGTATGCATTAAAAGAGTAAAATGTTACTCTTAAGATATTATTTTACTTTATACTTCGTAGGTGTTGATTGTATAAGATAATGTTGAAGATTTCCTTCTTTTGTTAGTGTTATTTCTTGTTATTCTAATAGACTTAAAACCTAGTTTATACTCTACGAATTTGTTTGTACTTATAAAAGGTATTTATTTATGAGTGATGATGTTTTTATAAGTACAGAATTAACGATTCTTATACAGTGCAAAGTTAACCAACTTTATTTACTATCTTATCATTTGATTGGATGTTTGTTTGTCGTTAAGTGCAAAGCTACACAATGGCCTATCTGTGATCTAACCACCGCGGGTATCGAAACACAATTTTTAGTGTTCTAAGCCCTTAGACTTGCCGCTGAGCTACAGGGGGAGCTTATCATATGAAAATAATCGTAATCCACATGAGCTAGAAGGAAGACCAAAATTTAAAAACTAAGAGTTTAGAAAAGTGTTAAGAATTGCATTTCATTGATCAGCAAAAAGTTTACCTGACAGGTGAATAGAGCCAGAGAGATTCTAGAAGAGCGAAGAATGACAAATACTAGTCAATGAAAATAATCATATTAAGAGCTCATTACATCGACTAAATCGGATATAATTATTTAATACCAAAACTAAATTATCTAAATGTGATTTATCAACAAAAAGTTTTCGCATGAATTTGGGTAAAGTAGAAGGCTTATATATTAATTACGTGTCCTTAAATTTTATAATCATAACGCTACCTAACGGGCTGATGAAAAAATCAAAGTGTAGCAAGAAAAGTTTTGCTTATTTGTTTAGTTTAAGCCCAAAGTTGCACAATAATTCGGGAAATATAGATCATTAGGTTAGATTTAGAAAAAAAAACGAAACCAGATACGATAAAAATATCATTAGGTTAGAATGATGTTCGTGAAACCAGATAGGAAAGAAAGATCATTATAGGGCACAAAACTGTTACCGAAACCAGATAGGAAAGAAAGATCATTATAGGGCACAAAACTGCTACCGAAACCTAGATAGGAAAGAAAGATCATTATAGGGCACAAAACTGCTACCGAAACCAGATAGGAAAGAAAGATCATTATAGGGCACAAAACTGCTACCGAAACCAGATAGGAAAGAAAGATCATTATAGGGCACAAAACTGCTACCGAAACCAGATAGGAAAGAAAGATCATTATAGGGCACAAAACTGCTACCGAAACCAGAGAGGAATTGAGGTAATTATGTTTATGCAATACTGCCCACGAAAGCAAACAGGAGTTCATTAGGTTATGATACTGTCCATGAAACCAGATAGGAGATTAGAGATTACTAAGTTAGAAAATTGCTCTCGAAAACACACAGGTG
>NW_013665706.1:233948-256843 GCF_000517525.1 Limulus polyphemus | reverse complement strand
CAGGTGTTACAGATAATTGCGTTAGAATACTGTTATCGTAATCAGTGATCCCTAGACGACGTGAGATTTGACCAAACACAAATTGTTATCTGAAAATGGTGCAACACAAATCAAAGCGAAAATGGTGACAGCAGCCTCTAGTTGATATTGCGCGATATTCAAAAATAATATATATTTTCAATATATAATAATTTTGCTTAATAGGAATCTCAAGCATGTTTAGTTATATTTCAAGAAAATATTTTTTCTCTCTCTCTTTTTTTTTTTTAAAGGATGTACCGTTTCTCTGTGCCACGTTTTGGGTAAAATTATTTAGTTAGAGTAATGCGACAAATTACTGTTTTGAGTAAACTCTGGTGTTTAGGTAAACATTTGTCAACTAAATCATCTAAAAGTGATTTATCAATAAAAATGTTTTCGCGTGATTTTATTTGGAATGGAAAGCTTCTATATGCATAAGTTTTGCTTAAATTTTATATATTCATAATGCTACCTAATGGGTTGATGAACAAATCAAGTGTAGACAGGAAAAGTTTCCTTCTTTGTTTAGTTTAAGCCCAAGGCTGCACAATGGCTATCTTCACTCTGCCCACTCTGTTTTGTAATTGTCTTTTTGGTTTGTTTGTTTGTTGGTCGGTTTTTAGCGATGTAAGTCTACAGGCTTACCGCTGTGTCACTAGGAAAGGCATGTCTTTTCAGTGAGTTAATTTGTTTGTTTGAAGTTAAGCACAAAGCTACACAATGGGCTATCTGTGCTCTGCTCGCCAAGGGTATCAAACCCAGGTTTCTAGCTTTGTAAGTCCGCAGACATACCGCTGTGCCACTGGGGGCAGTGAGTTAATTATCTTTAATACCAATGTGTCCCCTTATCATTGCTTTGCAATTTTTTAAAATTCGAAAAGTTTCAATTAATTGATATTTAGTTGTTAATTTATGCGAATAATCTTTATAGCCACTCTTGGAGTAATACTGAAAGCAATAACAATATTTGAATACATCCACCAACTTTACCTGAAGCTCAGTAGTCTACCTGAATTGATAGATTCTAGATGAAACAATTTAAATATATCTCTTTGAATGAGTAATTTGTCTGACGTAATCGTCTTAGAAACAGATTAATTAAATCGTTGATGAATTACGTCAAGACATAAAATATGCCACTTTGAAGAAATCTCGACATTGGGTACATATTATTAGAGAAACAGGCATGTAAATAATATGAAATTGTTAAGAATATGATCTAATAAGCGTGTTTTATTTTCTCCTATTATTTCTAATTATGCAACAACAACAAAACAAACATAAATCGGCTTTCTATAATTAATGAAAAGCAAATTTAATTGTTATTCGTTCGTATAATTAAAAATTTTAAACCATATTCTAATACATACTATGGAGTCCACGAAATATACATTTAATTCCATATGCGAATAATGCATTCATCATGCCAGTTTGCGAACATTAATGCTTATAGCCGTGTCCCTTCATTTCCGCTTTGGTATATGTGCATACCAAACCAGTCTGTGCCAGTGTCCTCCATTTCCGATTTGACATATGTGACATATTAAATGATTTTTTTTTAAATTTTTACAAAGTACTTATCTAATCTCCAAAACGATTGACACATAAGACAACATAGGGTTGGAAAGTGTGTCGTGTTTTAGCATTATTGGATGTTGTATCCGACTTTCTTGGAGTAGAAGTAATTTCTTTGTTGTAACAGTTTCACTGTATTAAAGTGTATGTTGCTTGAGTTAACCAAACTCAATATATCAATGGCATGCTTCATACTAACATTTCAACTATTTTGTGAAAAATCAAATACTACAATTGTTCACATACACATTCTCTTTCCCCTCCCTTTTTTCGTGAACACATATATATTCAACTTTGGTTATTATGAAGCATAAAATTGCATTATGGGTTATCTGTGCTTTGGCTGCTGCAGGTAACGAACCCCGAACTCTAACGTTATAAGCCCTCAGATTCACCGTACTCAGTACTTCCAGACGACTTCATGATACAGTGCATTCAGACAAAAGCGCTACAAACTATGAGCATTCTAAAGTTTAAATTTTACTTATCAAGCCTTCAAGTTATATACTCCTTTCAAAAATACTCCCATTAGCTTGATGTTTTCTAATTGCATTAAATACTGTTAAATTACTAAATATATTAAAGTAAGTAAACATATTATAAAGAATATGTTTAATGTGTTATTTACACTACATCAAAATAATTTAAAAAATAAAATCTACTATCGTCTGGAAAATTAAAAGCATTACATGTAATTATTTATGTGGATGTTCGCGTGTCTAACCGTGAAAAAGCTGTACTGTTTCGGCGCATTTTGCTCATGCTACCGTCCTAGAGAGACTGTACTCCCAGTTTGACTTAGATTTCATAGTTTGCTGATTTTCTGTTTTCGTGGTTGCTACACTTTCGGTTGTTGTTTCAATGTAATTGAACAATGTTAATCACTGATGGCAGACTAAGTACTTTAATGAACATGCGGTATCCAAATGTAGAAAGCCAGATAAGCACAGAAACAAGTGATAACTTATTTTGGGATATCAAGGCTCGTAGTGGAAATGTTGTGGACGTCCTATAAAACAATTGGCATAAACAATAAACTGTCTGATTTGTCATTAATCGAAAAATCATAAAGATCATAAGCTAGAAACCAAAAGATCCTGATCTAAATATACCCCTGGGGCAGCATCGACGCCAACACTTCTACCATGTGACTCCAGAGAGATTTGAATGCATCGATCGAGGAATGGGGCAAATGAACTCTCGGATGTAGAAACGATGCCAGGAAGGTCCACAGTTGTTCATATGAGCCTTTTTTGTCGTTGTTTCTTATGATATAAGTGATTATTTATTCAAAACTCAACTATGACCACTTTGGATTAATTTAGGGTACTGATGTGATATAACTAGCTATGCGTTATCAGTGACATTGAGCCATAAACTACATTTATTGAATAAATATTTCTAAAGCATGCTCTAGTTTCAGTTCTGTTGTTTGTTTGGTTAAACTAATTTATTTTCAGCTTTAATAACATTTTTAGAAAAATTACGCAAAAAAATATCGCTACATCCAGCTAATAGGCTATCCACAAGTTTTCCCTAAATATACTGTATCTTAATAGCTCTGTGTGTAACGCTACCATTAGATTACTTGCAAGAGAACTCCTATTATATTCAAGTTTATCTGCATTCACTCGGTGGTTTTCAAAATATAAGATTTTTTACATTTAAAATCCCGTAATAAATGTCATTAATCAGGAACGGCGATAGATAGCTTTAGTAGCTTTGACATAAAAAAAAAATACCTAACGTTAAAATAATTCAGTGGCAAAATACAAAAAAAAATATATTTTTTTATTCAACCACCAGAGGGTTGCACACACACATATACACAAAACAATATCTAGTTGTAAGATATATGTCACTCACTATGACCGTTAGCTGTGCATTACTTAGAAAAACGGAAGACAAGGGAGGGCTAAGTCATTGAATGAATCAGCATTAAGTTTTCGCTCGAGTCTCCAGATAAGCAGTCCTATGTAGCGGAGCACAAAATGACTCATACACACACACATGCCATGACACTATAGTCATAAAGAACGTCAATATCTAACGAATTGTTTTTGCTAATATATTATGAACTTTAAACCGACTTTTGTCACCAAGCTTAATTCTGATGAGAATCTCGACTTTAATTTGTTAAAATTCGGTATGTCGTTATAATTTGCTTTACAGTTCGCTAGCGCTGCTTTTATTGGCTAATATAATTATTCTAATAAGGATTGTACCCAGTGGTTTACACTACGTAAAGTTGCTAGACACTGGAACGCGCAAATTCGGTACACAAATGTTTGTTCTTTAATGCAAAGCTACACAATGGGTTATCTGCACTCTGTCAACCGCGTGGAATCGAACCTCAAATTGTAGGTTATAAGTACGTAAGCTTACCGCTGACACAATGGAGGACGTGTATATATATATCTTAGGTAATGAATACAAGATTAAGATAATACTAAAGACTTGTGTAACATTTCTAGGGGTCTAAGAACGTACACTAAAAATACACTTTGTTTTAAACCGTTCACTAACGATGGGGTCTGGTGCGTGTATTTGTATCGCATTGAGTAATTGTATGTTTTTTGTTTGTTTCAAAACTCATTTTCAATAATTGACTAAATAAATTAGATGAAATCACTCGTGCTCTATGTAAGATACATGTATGGGACCTCAGTAGTAACCAGTGGAATGAAATGCACTATTGATGGTGTTTTCTTTGACTCGTATATGCTATTGAGGCCCTGTACCCAAAACCGTCACGGACCTAAATAAATTAGATGAAACCACTCGTGCTCTATGTAAGATACATGTATGGGACCTCAGTAGTAACTAGTGGAATCAAATGCACTAATGATAGTGTTTTCTTTGACTCGTATATGCTATTAAGGCCCTGTACCCAAAACCGTCACGGACCCAGAAGCAACTTGGTGCATAAATTATTCAGAAAAAAATGTGCTTTAAAAGCCTTCAGTAGTTCTAGGAGGATAAACATGACATAGAGAAGGACAAAGCCTTCAGTAGTTCTAGGAGGATAAACATGACATAGAGAAGGACAAAGCCTTCAGTAGTTCTAGGAGGATAAACATGACATAGAGAAGGATAAAGCCTTCAGCAGTTCTAGGAGGATAAACATGACATAGAGAAGGATAAAGCCTTCAGTAGTTCTAGGAGGATAAACATGACATAGAGAAGGATAAAGCCTTCCGTTGTTCCATTGTTCTGAGGAGGGGGGGGAGTCAAATAAATGATCTGTACTACAAAAGTTTATGTGCACGTGGGAAAATAACAGCTTAGAATAATTCAGCATAATGTTTTATTCTTCCTGAAAAGGTCTGCAACACTGGTGCACCTCTCATGCAGGACAATCAAGGACGTATCCAGGAGTTTCTTTTTTGGGGGGGGGGGATGACGATTAGAAATAATTTGCTCAACGCAGATACCCTCACTCAAACATTTTGCATATAGAAACACTAGTTTACAAACCGTTTTAGTATGTTTAATATTCGCAAAAAATTTAGTTATTCATTAACCAAAATACACCACAAATATTGAAATGGATAAATTTTCACGTGCATTTTTTATTCTTTCTAAAATCATACTGACATGGAATAGAAGAGCTTTCTATGTATATTTCGTTAAAATAATAAATGCCCCTCCCCCCCATCAATCTGCTCCTGATAATGTATACTTTTTTATATGAGGATAATGGGTGTAACAAACTCTTCATTAAATCAGTCGAAAAATATTACTTCTTCAGCTCTTGTACAGGCCTGTACGCAGAATTTTTTAAAGGGGTTCTTATTTGTGAGATTAAAAGACAACACAAAACAAAGCACAATCAGCATGCTAATGTTACGGAGGTCTGGGGACATGTCTCCCAAAAAAATCAGTAAAAGAATAGGTGCTGTGAGATTAAATCTGGAAGCAATTTTGCATGAAATATAGCTTAAACAATTGCATGGCTGTTCACATAAAATCCACAAACATCCAAAACGTTAAATACCATAAGCAGCTGTACTATAACTATATAAGCATAACTGTTTTACACCACAGAAATAGGGGTTAAGTCGACTTCTCTCGACCCCACCCTAACCCCGCGTACGTGCATGATTTGTAAAAGTAAAAAAAAAAAAAGGAATTAAAATATCTTGCAATAAAAGAATTCAGAAAACAAAAATAGAAGTGGATATATGATATTTCATAACTTCAAGAAATGTGGTTAGGGAAGATATCATTTTATATTGGTATGTTACTTCTGTACGTCTATTCCTTGGTTCAAAGTACATTGCTCATATACGTGAGTATGAATAGGAGCTGATAAATGCGTGTACTACATACAATTTCGCATGGCCTTGATCACAAACACGCAAAAAAACAATCTCTTAATTTCCGTTTAACTCGGGCACATTCAAATTGGTTTCGTTAATCGTAGATACGGAAATCAACGAAATTGGTATTTCCATGAGCATAAGTTAATCTTTACGATAAGCATATAAAGGTTTTCTCAAGGTCAAATAAAGTGGTGAAAAAGGATACGCTGCAATTTTTCTTAACCTTCAGTGACCAACTAAAGAAATATGAGTATGATAAATACAAGTTTATTTTATATTGAAATAAATGAACAAACGAACTATGAACTCATTAAAAAATACAGATATAATAAATATCGATTTCAATATGAGTATCATAAATACAGGTGTATTTTATATTGAAATAAATGAACAAACGGACTATGAACTCATTAAAAAATACAGATATAATAAATATCGATTTCAATATGAATATGATAAATACAGGTGTATTTTATATTGAAATAAATGAACAAACGAACTATGAACTCATTAAAAATACAGATATAATAAATATCGATTTCAATATGAGCATCATAAATACAGGTGTATTTTATATTGAAATAAATGAACAAACGGACTATGAACTCATTAAAAAATACAGATATAATAAATATTGATTTCAATATGAGTATCATAAATACAGGTGTATTTTATATTGGAATAAATGAACAAACGGACTATGAACTCATTAAAAAATACAGATATAACAAATATTGATTTCAAATGATTTTACTTTAATATCTAATTCTAAGGGTGGATTTTAAAGACTGCTGCATGAGACGGCCTTGGGATTTTTAACATCATCATCATGAATTAACCATAGTCTACCGCATTAGGTGGAAGTTCGTGTGTGGAATAACAATTTCCGAAGAAAATAACTGAAGGGCTTTTCTTCCCAGGAGGGTTTTATTTGTTTGTGTATAGCCGTTCGTAATTTTGAACTGATAGACTAGATGGAATGCAGCTAGATCACAGCGTCCACCGCCACCTCTTGAGCTACTCCTGTCTGACCGAAAAGTGTAATATGACCGTTACTCTTACAACACACCCATGGCCCCAGTGGGCGGAAAGCGGATTCACAGTTTGGCACGCTAACCACTGGGCCACTCCCCGTCCTCTTAAGGAAGGAAAGCGCTATTCTTGTAAAACACTGTAGTTTAAAACAGCTGTGTAGATGCTCACTTCAACTAACTAAAGTCTTAGTAAAACACTGGTCTCGTCTTCTCGGTTTCAGAGAGTGCTAACTGAGGAGATTTCTGTTGCTAACGGACGTTTGAAATTTATAGTATTTGGTACTTTCCAGTTCACCCAAGTCCATAAACATGGTCTCTTTTAATGAGGTACTAAAACTAAATCTCTACGTGACAGCTGTTCCCTGTTACTCCGTTTATGAGCACCCATACAACAAGCTCTATCTGACGCTCTGGTAAAATACGTGACGACATTGGCATGGGTGAATGTACCTTCGAATTTAAGAGATGATTTAAATGTGTCAGTATTTAACAGGTAAAGTGATTGGTAATAGTTGTACATGTGACTTTGCTTCAGTATTTAACAAGTAAAGTGATTGGTAATACTTGTACATGTGACTTTGCTTCAGTATTTAACAGGGAAGCGATTGGTAAGACTTGTACATATAATATTGTTTCAGTATTTAACAGGGAAGCGACTGGTAAGACTTGTACATATGACATTGTTTCAGTATTTAACAGGAAAGTGATTATTAAGACTTGTATATATGACATTGTTTCAGTATTTAACAGGGAATTGATTGGTAAGACTTGTATATATATTAGGGACCTCAAAGTGACAGGACTTAGCTATGTTCTTCAAGGCGAAACATACACAAAAACATACATTGGTCCTAACTGTAGTACTGAGTTTGTATTGAGTGCACAGATAAATACAGAATGTTTAGTATCAGTAAATTATGAAACAACTTGTTAGCGTTGTATGACTAACTGATACAGAACTTTCCCTTATTACAGTGGTTCTTAACATTTTTTAGGCTGCGGCCCAATTCTGGTCGTAGGGCTAGTTCGGCGACCCATGCCTTCAAATATGCTCCCCCCCCCTGGTGCAGTCACTGTTGGATTACAAATGAAAGTTCGGACAGTCACTGGAGGCCCTTGGCGACCCTCTCAAAATAGCTTGGCGACCCAAGGGTCAAAAACCACTACCTTATTGAAACTACTTTGTAAAGTTTCAAAGTTTTCATTTAGTTGGTTGAAACAGTGCATAAACTATCGTTAGCAGGTCTCAAAAATGTAAGTTACATAAGATAAACTTATTTAACCTATATAACATAACGCTAATATAAGCTATGTATGATAACACTATCATTAGCTACATAAGATAATAATATAAGCTGCGTATGATAACACTAACATAAGCTGTGTAAGATAACATTAATATAAGCTATATAAGCTAAACTAATATAAGCTACATAAGATAAAACTGATATAAGATGCATAATACAAAATTAATATATGCTACACAAGATAACAGTAATGTAAGCTACATAAGATAAAACTAATACAAAATACATAAGACAAAATTAATAGAGGCTATAGCCGTATAAGTTAACACTCCTACAAACTACATAAGGTAAAACTAATATAAGCTGTTGTTATCTAACATTAATATAACCTATATTTTTTATTACTGTAATATTTCACATCATGTTTTACCTGTGGTAATACAGAGTTAATGTGGCCTACAGATGTTTATGATGTTGTTGGAAAGAGCAAAAAGAAAAAACAGGTGTTCCTAACCTGATGTTGAACAAAGCCAGAGGACTTATTTGATTGTGAAAAGAGAGATGGGACATAGATCTGAAACTGATGTGGTAATATACTGGAGATAGACATTTCAAATTGATGCGGTAATGCTTTAATGGTTAACTTTATGTTTGTATCATATAACGCGGAGAATAACGATATTGCTGCTGCTCTTTTCTGATTCACACCATTTATCTCCAGGGTTAGAATAAGCGCTTAAGCCTGAATTAGAGAAGTATTTCATAATTAAAATATTTTTAGGATATGTCTTACTTCTTGATGTAGAATATAGTTTTTCCGTAGAAGCAAAATTCAAGATTGTTATTACATTTAATGCATTAAATTTGCCAAATTCAGACAGTAGAAATATTGACCACATCTCTACTGTGAAATGGGCTGCTTTGAATAAGAAGTGACGCAAGTGTTTTGCCATTTTTGCCAAGTTTTTCGACTCAGCTACTACAGCTCTCACTTCCGACCCACTTCCGCTGTCTTACAACTATTTTCTTAGAGAATGAACGATACTGAAAATCCTCGCAGAGATTTTACTCATTTTTAGCCAATTTGTGAGTGTTTCTGCGTTTTCAAGGGAAAAAAAGCGGAGGAATGCAGTCTCCTTAAAATAAACTGCAAAACATTTAAGGTAAGACATTTAAAGTACATTACAAGAGCTTCAAAAGGAAAGCCCATTATGGACTGAGAGCTCACTTTTGTATACTTTCACCAGATCTGTATGGCTTTCACCAAGGGCAGAGTTGGATATACAATTTGCCTCTCAAAAATTAGTCAAGTTGCACATCTACTTAATTATATGCTATGTAATATCAAACTGATCTCATTATATAAGACATAATAAAGGATTAACCTGGTGGTGTAGGATACACCACACGCCTGATTCAATTGTATAACGTATAGCATGAAACTGGCCTATTGCTATAAGATATAGCATACATTTACCTGATAATAAAAAAGTATAACAAGAAATGATCTGTGGATCTAACGGAAATGTTATTTTAAACACTGATTTAATCCAAATCTAAAAATGCACTGACACACGTAACATGTATGTATGACATAATGATGTAACAACTATGAACAGTATCTGGTGCTATAATATAACACAACTACATAACACGGATAGTTGTTTGGAATAATTATCACAGGTATGGCAAAATCGTGTAACAAAAATATATGACCTAGCTTAGGTATGACTTGTAAAGTACCTAGCGTTATGCGTATGCAAAAGAAAAATGATGTAACAATTTACGCAAAAACAACTAACTTCACAGACGCGAATCTACATGGCCATGACAAATTACACGCGCAAGACGTTGTTCCAATATAACAGCAGCTGTCTAAACTCGTAATGGTAAACAATGTGCTGTTCCCATCGTGAGAAGTTGCATAAACATTAATACGAAAAACGTTGTCAGGCAATATCCCGTTGAATGATCAATTAGGTGTACAAGTATTTAAAAATAGCCTACGAGAGACAACCTAACATACATTCATAACCTCCATGATTCTGTTTAAAAAAACAAGTTAAAATACGGCGGTAAAAACAATGACTCACTGTTGATCTTCTTGACGTAACGTCAGTTATTCCCTAGTCTTTACATCATCACAGATGACGTCATTAGATAGATTTTACAACACAACAAGACTTACTGCAAGTTATGACTGACTGACTTACATAAATAGTATCTATCAGTAATATTAGAACTTGAAATGGTATATCATTTAATAGTTTTGATTCCATAAATGAGTTAATTAATCTATGTTATCTATAAAATATCATCCTTTTGATACACTCACCAAACACTTTTTACCTTTTATGTCTTCACAAATTGTCTCAACAGACTGTCTTCACAAATTGTCTCAACAGACAAACAAGTGTTTACAACATTAGCAGCTGTGTTCTAGACAGAGCAGTAGGTCTTGGAAGTGATCTATCGACAGACAAGCAAGTCTTCACAACATCAGCAGTTGTGCTCCAGATAGTGCAGTACGTATTGACGAGATGTATCGACAGACAAACAAGTATTCACAACATCAACAGCTGTGTTCCGGACAGTGCAGTAGGTCTTGACGAGATGTATCGACAGACAAACAAGCCTTCGCAACATCAGCAGCTGTGTTCCGGACAGTGCAGTAGGTCTTGACGAGATGTATCGACAGACAAACAAGCCTTCGCAACATCAGCAGCTGTGTTCTAGATGTGCAGTACTTCTTGACGAGATGTATCGGCAGACAAACAAGTCTTCACAACATCAGTAGCTGTGTTCCGGATAGTGCAGTACGTCTTAACGGCATCACGACACTCAGTATCTTCCTACAAGTAAAATTTCCTGTTATGCTTATGCCATTTCTAGTGGACAGCGCCATCTAGAATAAATCACCCTATGTTGATCGCAGCGCGTAAAGCCTCAAGAGACCTTCAGCTGAGAACGAAGATTAACGAGAAACACGAGCTATTTTTAGCAGTCGGCAAGTACGAGTACATGCAACTGTCGTCTGGTGACAAGAGTGGGAGGCTTGAGGTGGTTGCCTGGAAACGGTGCATTGCAGACAAGGCTCCTTTTAGGCAATGAAATATCTAATATTCCCTGAGTTGTTTCAATTTCGGGATCACATTTTCGTGGTTGTCTTTACACATGAATTAACCAGAAAAATAAGATGTGTTAAAGGTTTCTTTCGGTACACCAACTCAAAGCGAAGTTCTCAAAATACATCTAGAGATTATACACTGAATATATAAGAAATCCGTTTAGTATATAACATTCACAAACAAAGTGTGAAAATATTATTCACGCCTTTTACACATATTCCAGCATCGATATCCTCCAAACTTCCGATGTAACTAGTGAAGTATATACAATTAATGTTATATATTTGGTTAGCGGCACACTTAATGCTTAGACATGTACTTTCTGTTATAAATAGGGGTTAAAGCAGTCTTTTTTTTTTTAGTCTATACGATAGTGTTTGAAACGTTTTGACAATACTAAATGAAAGATGTGTATACAAACCATAAAGTATAGAAAACTATTATCGAGTTGAGGAACAAGTCTAGACTTCATGAGCGAATAAAGAGGCAGTTGGTGTCCAAAACATTTAGGAAACCTGACCTCACCGTGTCTTTCTAACAAGAAGCTCGGAGAGTTACTAAGTTATAGTACTTACTCATGATAACTAGGAATGTCTACTGTATTCTTCTGTTCTGTGGGTCGAAATGGGTGACATTTAGCCTAAATTCCCCATACCAAAAAGCAAAGATTTTTAAAGATAAAGATATGTTGTGCAAGGGGATGTTATAATTAACATGTAGCTGTTAAAATGCTGTTATTTAAGAAAAAAAATACATTTTTGTATAGCCAACAATCAGATGTCCTTTATTTAAGCTAATTTGAAACAATAAAATCCTTTGATTTGATGGATTAAGGACACAAAGTTAAGATACATAATCTCTAGAGAAGAGAGAGAGATGAAACAGTTACCGGAAACTATTGTTTCATGTGAAATCGCTCATTTAGCAAACGTGTACGTTGTTTTATTTTCTGAACTTGTACAGATGTATAATTGTAACATTTCATTAAGAAGACCTAGGATAGAATACTGACCACTACCAATAAATATAGAGGTTAAGTACGTTATATTAACAGCTTTGGAGCCTTAACACGTCGTTACAATCCGTGTCACGACGTCTGGTGATGCTCTATCTGACGAATGGTGCATCTTGACAATAACCCTGCAGCGTAGTTTCCTCAGAAAAAGGTTCCTTCTTAAGACTGTCAAGTCCAAAGTACATCAATCTTCTCTGCTTGCTTTCAAAATTTCATCTAGTATACGAGGAAGTCGATTACCTAGAGCCTATTTCAAAGTCCGATCGCACAGAAATCCATAGGCGACTTGAACAGTATGTTTTTATATGGAATAGTATGAATACCTATTTCATTCTCCAGCGGCTTGAAGTATGCGACAGTTTAACATAGAACCAGCTTGTACACGTGACTTGTGTCGCTTTTCCATGCAGAGATCCATTTTGATTATGTCAGATATTGTTTCAAGGGGCTCGTGAACGGATTTTGCACCACTGACCTTTGTGTTTGTGGATTCTCACCTGTTAAAGGCGCCGCACTTTGCTTACCACGGCTGGCATACGACTTGTTTCACATCTCTTTCTAGAATGTCCTGGTGGCCCAAGTTGATCAATATTCCTCTCTTTTTTATTAATGTTATTAAGTACAAGGGCTATCCCGATTTTGGAAAATGGAAATCCCCGATCCGGACACACCTTTGTGACCTGAGTTTGTTAATATTTTAGGCAGAAAGGGATGTTTCATACCCCTTCTCAAAAATAATCAGTTATTGGTGGCGTCACAACATCTACATAACGCCAAACAGTATCAAAATATAGTTGTGATACATGCCATTCTATAAATTTATATAGGCTGTGGTTGCCACGTGACTTTTTGATTGTTATGTTCAAAATCGTTTTAATATGTCGTATTCAGTACTGTGTATTCCTTCTCAGGACGCCCCCATCCCTGAAACTGAAGGCTTATAACGCTAAGCACCAGGCTTCGATTCCCGTGGTGGGCATGGAACAGATAGCCCATCGTGTTGCTTTGTGCCTTACAACAAATAAACAAACCTGCTCAGGACTTCCTTGAAGATGGCAGCAGATCAGTAATCGAAATGAAGGATAAAATCTGTTTAATATCAAACTATAAATAAGTTATAATAAAAAGTACGACAAACAGAGAAAAAGGTTACTAATTAATAATTAAAATTTCGGTGACCGTACAGGCTTACTAACCATGATAACGACTGATATTCGATCACCACAATCTTAATGTACATTCATAACGCTGATGCGTATTTAAGATATTTTTCTTATCTTTGAATAAAAACAATGAATATACCTGGAAAACACTCACAACTAGTATAGTTAACATCAATGACACAATATTTATTTTGAAACTCTGTGCATGTTAGGTGAAGTTTTATTCAATTTAAATTACTGTTTGATGTTTTCATCTTAATGTTTGAACTTCAAAATGATCATATGTGTGTGGACGTAATGTTGTACTTTATTTAATAAAAGGTTTTACACATTCAAAGCTATTTTGTTTTACATTTAATTCATTTGTATGGTGGAATATTCTCCAGTATTATATTTGAGATCACAGCGCTGAACAGAGGAAGTCTGTTGTTTTTATTTTTTTACTGTGCCGTTGATGTTAACCAAACTGAAGCTGAGGACTTTCCCAGGATACTCATCGTTCTTATTCAAAGATAAAGAAGAAAAATACCTTAAAGATGCATCATCGCATTAAAGTCGACAAAACAAAACAAAAAACAAAAAAACAAGTTATCCATACAATATCACAGGAGAGTTTACATTATCTGATTATAGCTCTCCAATCAACATAATGTTATTAACTAAATATATAACTTCAAGATATGGAGATCAAGGAAAAATACTGTTTAAAGAAGTTCAAAAACATACTACTTGAAATAAAATAAAATAATAATGAGTCTGTGCTTCTAAAAATAAGTCTCCCGGTGGGATAGCGGTAAGTCTACGGATTTATAACGCTAGAATTAGCGGTTCAATTCCCCTCGATAGACACAGTAGATAGCCAGATTTGGCTTTGGTATAAAACACACACTCCTAAAAATAATACAGGAAACAAGGTATATTACTAAAATTTTTAAAGATCAAGCTTTTTTTCAAAATGAAAAAATTAAAATAATTTTAAGGAAAACAGAAAAACGGATATTAAATGAAATCATAAACCGAAATTGTAGAGACATAAAGTTTTTAAGAAGAGAATATGTGAATAAAGGAATAATCTTGCTTCAAAAATAACACCCGAATACTTAAATATGGTCTACAAAGTTATCAGTATAAACTGTATGAACAAAAAATGAACTTCATCAAGTTGGACGATGCAATCAAGGAATCAGAGAAATAAATAATTTTGACATAGTCAGTTTATCAGGTTTACAGCTACTAAAGTGGACTTTTTGAATAAAGGACTCGAATGTGCTGTGATACGTAATAAGATCCCAATACTGGACATTAAAAGACGACTAGTACAACAAGTCATGTATCCTGAAAATTAAAAAAAGGGGGAGTGAATGTCTAAAGAAGATCCAAACAAAACAGCAAAGAAAACATTTGATGACCATGATGAAGAAGGCAATGAAAATATCCTTATCAATGTCATCTTCCCAAAATTTCTAGAAAATTTGAAAAAGGAAATGTCTTCTAGAATAAGAAGTTATATGCTTAAACCCAATCAAATTAAACAAATTATTTGTTTGTTTGTTTGTTTGTTTTGAATTTCGTGCAAAGCTACACGAGGGCTATCTGCGCTAGCCGTCCCTAATTTAGTAGTGTAAGACTAGAGGGAAGGCAGCTAGTCATCATCACCCATCGCCAACTCTTGGGCTACTCTTTTTACTAACGAATAGTGGGATTGACCGTCACATTATAACGCCATGACGGCTGGTAGGGCGAGCATGTTTGGTGGGACGGGGATTTGAACTCACGACCCGAAGATTGCGAGTCGAGCTCCCTAACCACCTGGCCATGCTGAGCCAATAAACAAATTATTACTCAATATGAAATGCAAGCTTTAAGAGAAATGAAGAATAACAGTAAAATTATCATTTTGAAAACATATAAAGAAAGAAATAAAAAATGCCTAACGGAAAAGAAATTGTATAAACAACTAATGTATCGATTTAAATTATATTTCTAAATTTAAAAAAGTAATAAGAATTTAAATTATGAAAACAACTAAATAGTTTATTTTTCTGAAATAAAAAAAGAGAAATTATCTGTGAAGATTCATATAGCTGTTTTAGAGTTCCAAAAATAAAGACCCTATTGAAATTCACCCTATACTTTCAACCTTTTCTAGTTATTACTACTTATTATATTTCTTGTGTGTCTAATAAAACATTATAAAAGAAACAAATACGCAGTTAAAAATGTTTCCTAAATAGCTCGTACACCAAAATGAATAGTTTGATGTAGTATCAATAAACACCACTACTCCAAAACACGAAGTAGTTAATCTAGCGTTATAATTAATATCTAAAATCCCAGATAAAATTTATTTCATTCTTTCATTAGAAATACTACAGAAGCTTTTCCCAAGAGATTTACAAAAGGCCGTTTAGTTTCAAAATGAAATTTTTAAACAGATAGAGGGTTAAGCATGGCAAGTTAAATCCAAGACTTTGTGAACTGTTAACTGACAAATATCAGATATTTTAAAATAATATAAACAGTACTTATCCAAATATAAAATTTGCATGTGAAAAAATACTTAATTTTTTAGATATATAAATAAAGAGAAATAAAAAAGGATTGAACATTAAAGTATATCATAAATCCTGTCCAAGTATAATTACATAAAATAGGAATGAGTCCACTGGGTACAACAGGAGGTTGGGTCTATTGCATTTATCTACAATATAGCATTCCAATTATACAGTAAAAGCAATAAATAGCAATATATATAAATGCAAAATATAGGTTGAAGAAAACTGTCATTTTCCAAACCCAGAAAAAAACAAAAACAAATGTCAATGTAAAAAAAACAACAGATCCAAAAGTATAATCAATAAGGAATATTTCACAACACAGTAAAATATGGTGACGACTTTAAAACGAAAACAGATAAGGAAATGAGAATAAGGTGCTCTTTGTATAAAAACCAGGTAAACATTAAGCAGTTTTTAAAGAATGTTTATATAGAACTCTACAATCATGTAATTATATATAAGTATGATATTAAAGAATGCGATAATTTTTACATAGGTGAAACAGGACGTGATTTAAACAGTAGAATTGGTCCTCTCCCTTATGGCTTAGTGTGACGTCTGAGGGCTTATAGCGCTAAAAACTAGGTTTCGATATCCGCGTTGGGCAGAGCACAAATAATCCATTATGTAGTTCTGTGCTTAACAACAAACAATCAACAGAACTAAGAAACACATCAGGTTCTTGCACATTTATGAGCACTGTACACATAACAAACATCATGTACAATTTTAGATTTATACACAATGGAAAATATGAATAACCGGAAAATTAAAAAGGCTTTAATAAAAATAATTGAAACTAAATTACATTATAATGATGCTGTCAATTTATATATATTTTGAAACCCTGTACATGTCGGTTACAATTATATTCTATTTGAGTCATTATTTGATAATTTTTAATGTTTGTACCTGCAGGAGGATACATGTGTGGTCACAATATTGTACTTTTTTTTTAATGAAGAGTTTTACCCATTTCAATTCGTTTTATTTAAAAAGTAAAGAAATGTTTACTTTATAATCTTCTTTACACTAAATCCGATACAATTTTCTGGGTCTCGGGAGATTTATGGTCTGCGAAAAAAAAATGACCATCTTTGGTAACCTGTTGGTCACCACTGTTGCATAAAGATGTTTCACAAAATGTAAGCTGTACTAACATGACACTAAAAGTGTGTGCCGACTTATGTTTGTGTTAATATAAGCACTGGGTCAGTGGTAAGTTAATGTTAAACTATATATCGTACATTGTTGCTAAAATTGAAATTATTTACATCTTCTTGATGTGTCGTTAATAATAAATGTATAAATTATCATTTCAATAGGATTGTGTTTCTTACAGCAAAGCCACACGAGGCTATCTGCTGTGTCCACCGAGGGGAATCGAACCCTGGATCTTAGCAGTGTAGATCCACAGACTTACCGCCGTCCCAGCCGGGTACTCATTTCAATAGAAAATAAATACTGTTTTGTAATTAATCTGACATGTGTTTTTCAGACTTCTTTATTTTATTAATTATCTCATTCATTAATGTATTAACAGAACTATACAGTAGATACAGAACTTGTAGATCCACAGACTTACCGCCGTCCCAGCCGGGTACTCATTTCAATAGAAATAAAGACTGTTTTTGTAATTAACCTGACATGTGTTTTTCAGACTTCTTTATTTTATTAATTATCTCATTCATTAATGTATTAACAGAACTATAATAAGGTCCTAAAAACAACAACTGACACATGGTTGTTTACTCAAGTCACTCATTACTTTCAGATCAATCATAAAGATCATCGGTGGCTTTTAATTTTACATTAATATCAATAAATGTTCGAACAAATTAAATCTGCGAGTCCCATCATATCATCAAGTAATCCACTTCAAAAGTTTATAACACATACTAATGTAAAATACATCCTGCCAACCTTCAAAATTTCACCATTCAAATAGACCCTGTGAGATGAATATCCGAGATTCTATCATAATTAAGCACTTAAGTGAAGTCATCTCTAATTTTCAACGCCCCATTGAACTGTAAACAAGATAGTTTACATAGATTTAGGTTTTCAAAAGCGGCACGAAATTCATGTTCACAAGGTTTTCCCAAAGCACATAACTGAACGGAAGACTAGTTATGACAGGTCTACATGTGACAAATGTATGTCATTATATTGGGCGAAGCAGCATGTGTCTGCTTAAGTGTCTCTTCGTCCCGCCGGCAATACAACATTTAAATTTTGCAATGGACTTATTACGGTTGCAGGTTGCAGCGCGAAGTTAAATATCCGTACTACTGCACACGATCATGCTAATGTGCTGACACCAACGTATCGCTAGAAAGTACCATCTTTATAGAAACTGGATGCCTGTAAGGTGTCTCTCCATCAAGATAAAGCATTCAGGCAGACATCAAATCAACATGCCACATTCTCGGTCGTCTCCCTCAACAAGGTAATACATGCTATACTATTCGTAGTTATATTCAATAAATGTTTGTAACTTTAGCATGCTCAAATAAGCTCACGGAAGTTGTTGTCCGCGTATGGCTGTTGGACTTTGAAAAGATGAAGGGGATATTACTGACCCCGATGTGTTACACAAAAGATGAAGGGGATATTACTGACCCCGATGTGTTACACAAAAGCCTCCTAGAATGGAAATTACACTGCATAGAAACAGTTCGTAATCCGAGCAATCGGTAAAAGAAAACAGAGCTATAAGACCTAAGCACTTATCCTTGTAGCATTACAATAACACGTGAACGCCCCTCTTTAATTCGTTCGAACACTTTTAATACGCATGTAAAAAAAGGCTATAGTTTACTTGGCTTGATGGTATTTGAGTGTAATCCACAATTGAGGCTTGATATGAGCAAATTTGTCAGTTTTTTTTTTTGACTTAATCATATTTCTATTGACACAATGATTAGAATACACGAATAAAATAAACAAATTAGTCTGAAAAACAAGCCAGGTTAGACACAAAACACTGTGGTTAGGGCGCTCGACTCGCAATCTGCGGGTCGTGGGTTCGAGTCCCCGTCACACCGAACATGCTCGCCCTTTCAGCCGTGGGGTGTTATAATATGACGGTCAATCTCATTATTCGTTGGTAAAAGAGTAGCCCAAGACTTGGCGGTGGGTGGTGATGACTATCAGCCTTCCCTCTAGTCTTACACTGTTAAATTAGGGACGGGTAGCACGGATAGCTCTCGTGTAGCTTTGCACGAAATTCAAAACAAACAAACACAAAACACTGTATTTATTTTTACTGAATTGATAACGAATACATTTATAAATATAGATTTTTTGTTAACATATCAAGGTGTAAGTATCTTTAGTAAACAGAAAAAATGTACGGTGTACACCGTACAGTGTGAACATTAAAACTTGGGTAATGTTGATTTCAATAAGATCTTAAAATATGTTCATTGTCTTTTAATTTTTGAAACTCAAGCTCGGTTAAGAAGAAATTTAAATTTAATAAAGTTTTAGTAAATACCTTAAAATATAAAGACAAATAACTTGTAAAATGAAATAGTCAATAAATTCGTTTTTCTGTGCTTTAAGGTCAAAGTTCGATAACAATCACAATTTGTTCGCAATTGTTTATACTAAGTGTTGATTTTCAAGACTGTCTAGTGGTCATAAATTCGTGGTTTTAAATTCATATAAACTATCGGGATGTAATGTTTATAAGTGGAGTTAACAGGTTGAAAACTAAACGGAAAATTCGTTCTCATACATATAAATCTGAACATAAACACTGCATTTGGTAGACAAAATAAAAAGATTTATCATAAACAGATATGACTTTTAGGAAATTATGATGTTTCACAAAAGAACCATTTAAGTATTTTAATTAACGACCCAGGTTTAAAGCTTACAAAATAATTTGTTAGTTTTGTCATTCGATATTGTGATGTAGATATACAATATAATTTTCCATAACTATAAACGAACAAACAAATTTTACTGTCTTGCACAGACAGCTTACAAAATTGGAGAGAACGTTGTATTAAATGTCCTTATGTCTAGTTTGACCCATTGAGCAAGATATTCAGTAGTCACAAGTAACCCTTTGAACAATTGTGTAATTAGGTGGTAACCTTTACTTAGGCACATAGACTTGAAGGTTGATAGCGCTATTCATTTGATTTATTTTTGTTAAGCGCAAAGTTACACAATGGGCAATCTAGTTTCTGCCCATCACGGGTATCGAACCCCAATTATTAGCGATACGCCCAAGCTAACCGCTGAGACATTGGGTGCTGATATTGCTATGTAACAATATGACAAAACATGTATGTTTTGTTTTATACAAAATCAAATAATATTTTCTGAGATATAAGAAAACACTTATCTAAACTTTAACGTTTTTTTATATAGTTAGATGCAAACATTTCTTTTTAACATCTTTAGAATGTAGCTATAATATGTAATCAAACTATAAATCATACGCTTATTATAGATCTTAAACAATACGTATTCAGAAAAAACTATACATTTGCAAAATATTCAAACTATAAAACTTAATAGTCAAACTTTTCAAGCTTGAATTATTTTTACGTATAAAGTCAGAGTGTACTCTCAAGACAATAGAGTACAACCAGAGTTGGTAATGTATCGATATTTGTGGAATGTGTCACGTCTAATAAACGAAGGGTCCGAGGTTCGAGACATGATCCTGCTAAACAGGCTCTTAACTTTTAAATATGGGCGCATATGGGTTTGTTGGACCGAATAACGGGTTTGGCTGTCATTTGCGCCAGTGGATACTCCTGGCTGGCGGCCATCTCTCTGTTTACGGATTTAGAACGCTAAAATTCGGGGTTCGTTTTCCCCGAGATGAACAGAGCGCATCGCACTGTGTAGCTTTGCGCTAAAATAACAACAATAATGCCTTCCATCTAGTCAGTAGTTCAAAATTAGGTAAGGACAGCTATACCCGAATCCTAGTAGTTTCTTATAAGATGCCATTCAAATTGAAAATTCCAATTCATACAATTTCGGTCAAGTTATCAACTCTGATACACTGCAGACGGGCACGTGACATATTAGATGTCTCTATGTGTTATGGTGTTTAACTAAAAGATACGAATTTTTTGCCTGTTTATTTGTAAGTGAAAAACATGATCTATGAAAACTTATGTTTATCCGATCTTATACAGCATTTTAACGACGCATATAAATGTAGAATACTTAATTTTAAACAGTTAAGATTATTTATAGATTAGAAAATCTTTTTCGAAAAGACCCATTATTATCATTATTAATTTTCGTTTTGTCAGACATTTGTGTTATTGTTTTTAGGGAGTCGAATATTTGCACAAGTTATATAAAACTGAATAATTTATGAACATTAATAAAAATTACAGTCAATACAGCTTAAGAATGAAAATATTTATTTTAAGGACTCCATAGATAGTGACAGACTGAATATATATTAAACAATTGTTTGAATAAACATGAGCATAATACATGAAGAACAATATGTCTTTATTTTTTCAAATGTTAGCTTACATCATTTTCAGCTAATAGACTAGAGGGCACCCACCCAACTTTTGGACTACTCTTATCTGACCATTGCTCTTATACGCACCCATAACGCCAAAATGCGGAGCACGATTTTTGCACCAACCGGACGCGAGCCATGAATTTTCTGATACAAACTCCGGAAACTCTAACCATCATGTCACGCCCGACCCACTTGACAGTCAACATGATAAAAGTAAGATTCTTTTTGGTTATAATATCAGACTTTTTCTTTGTGAAAGGATAACTTGTAACATATTCAAATCCACCATAGAGTTATTGCACAGTTATTCAACTGTATAGTGAAGGCTAGATATCTTTAACATATGCAGTTAAGGTTAAAATAAAATCCAACATTAGATACGAGTTCGCTGTGTAATCACAACGTGATTCACGTTTATCAACGTCGGGCCTCTTAGTGGCACATCGGTATGTCTGCGGACTTACAACACTAGAGACTGGGTTTCGATACCCCTGGTGAGCAGAGCACAGATAGCTCATTGTGTTGCATTGTGCTGAACTTCAAACAATCAACGTCGGTAAATAAATTTAGTGAATAAAAATTATATTATGAACACTTGATATTACAGAAACTTTATATAACTGTCATCATAATTTTAAGGTTATGAAATCAAATAAATAAAACACAATAAGAAGGGTCACGTGATTAATAAAAATAATCATAAAATAAAACACAAAAATTCTAGTAATGTTACGTAATTAATCAATTATATGTCGCTTACTCTAGTCTAGTCTAGAAGACACGAACGGAGCTATCATATTGCCCTCTGTTGGCTTTAAAACGAACTAACTGATCGTCATCTAATCTATCATCTCTTAAACGTCAAACAACAGTACACGTGTCCTCTAAAAGCCAGTCTGGGTTATGCGATAAAGTAACTCATAGCTATTGACATCTCATAAAATGAAATTTCATCCATGCTTTCACTATATTACCCCACTTTTCTAGTTAATAACGAGAAACACATCCATCATTACACACCAATAAAAAACTGTATCATCTTGTACTTTACTACAAGTATATAAAGCTCTCACTTGTATTATTAGTTTTGTTTTTTATATTAAACTGAATACTACACCATTTTATATTGTCGTCCATTCCAGTTGACTTTGTAACGAATTTGTTATTATATATGTATTTTAATATCAACGTTTATTTAAATAATTTTATATTTAGAAACATGCATAGCTTATACTGTTAAAATGTGTTGCGAAATTCCCGCCTATTCTCCAAAGTTGTAGAAGATTCTCGAGAGTAAGAATCAACAATATATAT
>NW_013665706.1:233040-233665 GCF_000517525.1 Limulus polyphemus | reverse complement strand
CTTGTGTTAGCGTCAGTATTGTTACATAAAACTGAAATATCTAGAAAACCTCCACATGCCTATAAATATAACCAACGCGACGTGCCAAAAAGAGTATCTATTATTTGTTTGCTATAGTCAGTGTGCTGTATAAACTTCCGAAGCTATGATTGTGATTATTATAGCGCTTATCAATCGGAAGACTTAAGATATTTGACCAGAAGCATTTACAAAGTTCGAACATTACAATTCATTTAATTTCAGTGGATTTTCTTCAGACATTAGTGCTTTTACGAAAACATTACCTATCTTCAACGGTGGAAAACTCAGCATGTATCGCTGGTGAATAACGAAGGACAAAGACTCGGCGTGTGTGGCTGGTGAATAACGAAGGACAAAGCTAGCTAGCTTCCCGCTAAGCGAATCGTACCTACATCAACTCGTAATTAACTCGCTCATCGTGAACCCTCGATAAGATATCAAGGAAGTTCCAGACTAGAAAGAAGATTTTATATTGCTTGTAAGTTTGTGAAAATTTTGTTTATAAGTCATTGTTTGTAATAACTGTTATTGTAAATTGTATAGTTGGTTGTATATTAAAACATGTTTGCATTAAAAAAGAAAACTGTGTGTATCAAACTTGTTG
>NW_013665706.1:219204-232109 GCF_000517525.1 Limulus polyphemus | reverse complement strand
AACTCAATTTCAGACCATTTGAAATTCTAATGAGTAACAACTTATATATATACTATTTACACTTTATCGAATTCTTTAATAGATGCCATGTTTATTTTAAACAATAATCAGTGTTACAAAATCTTTCGCTTGTGTAAAACACTAATATGTTCTACTTATACTTTATCTAATTCTCTATCAGATACTACATTTTTTACAACGATATGCAGGAATCTGCATTTTGTGAACTGCGTGAAACATTAATTTAAATTGTTTATACTTTATTGGTACTCTGTTAACTACTATCTTTATTTTAGGTAGCTGAATACTCGGAAACATACTTTGTACGTTGAATGACACCCAAACTGCTGATGATTTACATTTAATCTAGTTTTTCCACAGGAAAGGTAATTATAACCTGTATAAAATACTTATAAGATGTGTAAATATACCCATTTAACATTACGCTTTATTACGAAGTGTTTTTATTCGAAATAACTATTCTGTACATACTTATTTATGTAGTGTATGAACACTCATTAATACTGTTTTATGCTTTATCTCTCTACAAAATACTGTATTATAAGTTAAATATGTACTTGTATTTCTTTAAACTTTATGAGGCTTGACAATACCTATATCCTACACAGCTCTCTACCGACCATTTCACTCCACTTTATTCAGTGAAGTTTCCACTTCACAATATGTACATTCGAGGTAGCTCTGTACTAAATATTTCATTCCCTTATATTCTTAAAGTTCTCTTCTTTAAAATATGTATTTTATAGGTATCTATGTTCTTAATAATTCATTCCCTTATACTCAGTAAATCTATCTACTAGGCATATACTCTAGGTACTTCTGCACTCAATATCTCACTACCCTATATTAAGTGACGCTCATTTATTAACTATATATATATTCTATAGGTAGCTCTGTACTAAATATTTTACTCGCTTATACTCTGCAATTTCTTTACTTTAAATATATATACATTCTAGGTAGTTTTGAACTACATACTTCACACCTCATTAGTCTGTAATGCTCTCTATTTCACAGTATATATATCCTAATCAATTGTACTTGTGATAGGATATTATTATTAGGCCTAAAGTCTTACTACAGGTATAATTTAATGCTTTTTAGTGGGCTTAGAAAAGGCGTTCACACCATAATTTGTATTCTAGTTAATTTTACACTGAGTACTTTCCTCCCTTATATTTACACTGAGTACTATATTTGCTAAATATTGCTCTGAGTGTTTGCTAATTCGCTGTTATAAAAATGGTAATTTGAATATGTTTACGGGTTTCATATTTTTTATAAAAACTGTTTTTGAAACCACTGAAATGTTTACGTTAAAAATTACTGAGGATCATAAGCTGTGTAGAGTTTCATGAAGTAATTGCTGCATTGGTCGAAGAGAAGGATGCAAGATATATATTAAAATAAAACCACATTACCAAACACTATATGTAAATCTCAAAGTTGGGGATATTCTACCTATCAGGCAAAATCCAAACGCCGATGTAAAAACTCGCCAGCAACTAAGAGGAATCAGTTAATGGTTAGGAGTTGAGTGTTTGACCCACAATGTCTCAACTCCAACTACCTTTCGCTGTCTGCAGCCAGCTGTGGGAAGGCAGTTATCCTTCATATTTAGAAACAGCATTAACGTGATTTTGACTGATAGATGGGATATTCCCAACGCATTTGGGTGCTATGACCACAGGCATTATACATTATGACTTAAGGATGACAACAAGGAATGATAACGAGGCATAATTTTGAATTTCAATTTTATTATATTATTTCCTGTTTATATTAAGTTCATAATTGTTTAATAGTGATGATTTTAATCGCCTATGAACAATTAATGTATTGCATATCACTAAGTATAATTATTTATATATATACATACATACACACATTCCAAGTAGTTTTGTACAAAGTACTTTTTCCCTTAGATTCTGTAAAGCTCTCTGCGTGATAATATTCTATGTAACGTTCTGTAAATGTATAAATACTTGGGTACAACTACATGGTAAATAATAGAAAGCACATTATTATTCTTGTTTGTAATTATTGGAAAACAGTAACTTTGATAGAATTACCATTTTGTGTTTCTGAATATAATGACTTATATTTTGATTAGTTTATATGCAAATTTTATCGACTTTTTCATTTGTTTACATCAACCCATAATGAATACGTTGTGCAATAATTATTGTGGAGCAATAAGTTCTACAAAAATGGATAGCGAAATTAAAGACCTAGACATCCTCATTAAATCTAATGAATAGAAAAAGGCAAGACATGTAAAATGAGATATCGAACAATAGAATTAAGCCTAGCATACAATTTTCAGAAGAACTGGAATCCGCAAAACGTCGGGAGATAAAAACAAATTTATTTTATCTAGCGACGTTTCGAGAAACTGCTCTTCGTTTGGCTTAATATGAAAAAAAGTATACGGACCAATATTTCCGATTCTTTATTTATTTTATTATTAACTCTCATAAAAAATAGCGAAACGTCGCTAGATAAAATATATATTTTTCTATTTCAACGTTGTGTTTTTACAGTGATTTTACTTTGTAGCATACATACAAATCATATAAAAGGGAGACTATTCTCAGGCAGTATATCTAACAATAAGTGAGCGTGTGTTCACATTTATGTAGTACACACATCATGTGTCATATACTGCTAAATAGCAGAAAAGGTAGCGTACAAAGACTTCCCATATTTTCACATCTGTAACAATGCAACAGTAGTGGCCGTTAGAGTCGATTGGAAGTGGCACATAAAGAATAACATTATTCAACTGTAACACTACACACATGAAACTATAACAATAATGTCTTCAATTGTTTAACAATATTCATGAATGAAAGAATATACTGTTGTGAAACCTCCTGGTGGCATTTTATGAACTATTTGAAATTAAGTCTTTCCAACTATAAATAATCATTACAGTTTACAAGCGTATTTCGTGTATTATTTCCTGAACAAAATTTATTTATTTGTTAGTCATTAAGCACGAAGTTACATAATAGGCTATTTGTGCTCTACCCACCGCGGGTATAGAAACCCAATGTTTAGCGTCATAAACCCTCAGACTTATCACTGACTGAGTCATAGGAACATAATAAACGTTTGTTAGTTCAAACATATTCCTGTGTTTATTCTATTTAAAACAAACTTTCTAAATTTATGTATCTTTATGAATATCTATAAAACTTCATGCTTGCAGACTAAGGCAATCTCTAGTTACAAATGGAGCCAATTTTCAAATATTAATACATTATACCGCTGATAACAAACAAATTAATTAATTAATAACTTTCGGGTTGTCTTTAAATAATAACATAAAATATCATTGTGCTACTTCCACAACTGCAGACAAAAGTGATGATCATGTAATTAAATATTTACTTTACGACATTTTGTTTGTTTGTTGTTAAGCACAAAGCTACACGATGGGTTATCTGTACTGTGCCAACCCCGTTTACGAAATTTTCTTTGGTATAAAATCGAAATTATAAATGAATATCTCATTGTATTTCTGCCTCCCCCCCCCCTTCTCCACCCCGGTGGCTCAACATAAAGTCTGAAGGCTTATAACGCTGAAAACCGGGTTTCAGTACCTATAGTGGACAGAGCATAGATACCCCATCGTCTAGCTTTCTGCTTAGCAATAAACAAACAAAAACAACTCATTTTATATCCATATTAATGCAAAACCCCTAGCAGACAAATAGCACAGCGAGGCTGTGATGAAAAAGGAAAGAAGCAACTGTAGTACACATACGCAACTAAAATTTTGGTACAAAAGTGAACTGCTAATATGATTCGCGACCCGTTGCCGCAAAAAATGTACTGTGCATTTTGGGGTCGTAGATACGCTGTTAGAGTGATGGTCGAAACCCAGTATTCTATCAGACAAGAGTAGCTCAAAAATTGGCAGTGGGTCCTGTTGAGTAGTTGCTGCCCTCTACTTCAAAATTAGTGAAAGCTATGCTCAGGTACCCTTGTGTAGCTTGTTGCGAAATTCTGAAAAAAAAAAAAATCTCGCATAGAATTACCAGAGATATAAAAATTGTTAAATCTATGCTCAAGTAACCCTTGTGCAACTTGTCGTGAAATTCTGGAAAATAAACCCATAGAATTACCAAAAATATAAAAATGGTTAAATCTATGCTCAAGTAACCCTTGTGTAACGTGTCGTGAAATTCTGGAAAATAAACCTATAGAATTGCCAGAGATATAAGAAAATGGTTAAAGCTATGATCAAGTAACCCTTGTGTAACGTGTCGTGAAATTCTGGAAAATAAACCTATAGAATTACCAGAGATATAAAAAATGGTTAAAGCTATGCTCAGGTAACCCTTGTTTAGCTTGTCGCGAAATTCTGAAGAAAAAAACACATCTAGCATAGAATTACCAGAGATATAGAAAATGGTTAAAGCTATGCTCAAGTAACCCTTATTTAGATTGCCGTGAAATTCTGGAAAATAAACCCATCTAGCGTAGAATTACCAGATATATAAAAAATGGTTAAAGCTATGCTCAGGTAACCCTTGTTTAGATTGTCGCGAAATTCTGAAAAATAAACCCATCTAGCATAGAATTACAAGATATATAAAAAGGGTTATATCATATATTTTCGAAAGTCATTTCTTTGATAAACTAATATTTATCTAAGAAAACAAACAAATTCTCCTCCATATCAAATATATGATGTTGCATAAAGTAGGACACTTACGGCAACTAACCAGGTGTGAATGTTCTTTTCATGAACTACAACCCCTTTTTATGTTATACGGTACACTCAGACGGTGGCACAGATAAAAAAATATGAGTAACTGAAATTGAATTGAGGAACATATGTAATTGTTCCTTTTCCAAAATAATCGAGTTTATTCTGCTGTCTCCATCAAATAATATGCAAGGAAGGGAAAATTGTGCATATTCAAAAAGGAAAGTTTACTGATTTGAAAACCCCATTCAAGATTGTAAAACGCCGTCTGATATATTCGTTCGGCTGAAATTGAGTACATGATAATGGCGTACCTGTACGACAACTCTTGGGTGTGTCGTTAAAGGAAGTATCCTAGTACGGAAGATTTTTTAAATTAATTTAACATAGCTGTACACGTGTAACAAAATCGACAACAACAAAATTTATACCTGATAAAAAAAACAAAAAACGGGGACATAAGGTACGTGTGCAAAAGCCTTTCGATCATAACCAAAACAATTATTTGAAAAGATTGTGTGTGCGCGCCTACTTATAACTAGCGAACCGCTGGACCGATTGCAACCAACCTTCGAATGTACTATTAAACGCCCCCCCCCTCCCGGGTAATAGCATATTAGTCAATGTTTGGATCTAACCGCCCCCTCCTAATGTTACCCCCCGGGGGTTCTATGTTTTCCCAATACGTTGAACAGGAACGTCAACTAATGTGTATAACAGGAAGATTCAACAAAAGAAAGCCTCCCAAAATATCCAGCTGAGGTAAAACGGTAATTTAAAGTGTTTACGTTATAATAAAGATATGTTATGAAAGTATTTTGTTCAAAGTTGCTCAGCCTACATATCTAAGTGGTTAATAATAATACCTTGTAAAAGTGAAACGAACGTTGTTTTTTAATAAAGATTCGAACAACTCTATGATTTAGTCCTGCAAATTTTTCAATCCATGAAAAAGTTGTTTACTGTGAGCACAAAACTGCTTTACAGGTTTCTAATTATTGCTCTGAGTGGTTGCTAAATCGCTGTTATAACAATGGTAATATTGATATGTTTCCGGGTTTCATATTTTTTATAAAAAATGTTTATGAAACAGCTGAAATCTTTACGTTAAAAATTACTCAGGATCGTAAGTTATGTAGAGTTTCATGAAGTAATTGCTGCATTGATCGAAGAGAAGGATGCAAGAGATATATTAAAATAAAACCACATTACCAAAAACTACGTGTAAATCTCAAAGCTATTAAATTATCATTAGACACTCGTGAAACGTGAAATCCGGTATGTTTTATTAAGCATGAAAAATAGTGCGTTTAGCAGTTGCAAAATTATCAAAAAGTTGACATAGAACGAAATCGTCTTGATAAAATGTTTTATGACCCTCCATTTTGTCAAATCAGAAGCTTACTAAAATAGCATCTGTGCAATAATTCCCATAATAACAAATTTCATAATTACAAATGATATTATCATTCGTTTTCTTCTTTTGTAAATTCAGAAAAAAACAACAAATGAATCCTAACTTAGACGGTCATGCACAGGAGTAGCCTTAATTAAGCCTTTTTTTGTTTCGACCAAATTACTCAAATTGAAAGGAAAAATACATGAGAATTATCTCTCTCATTACTTGCATGGGAATATAACCCAGTAGAAACCATAATTTGATAGATTCGAAATAAATAAACAAATTCTTGAAATTAACAGCTGATTACGCAACTCATTTAAATGCATCAAATTTGATCTCTCAAGATAATACTTGTTTACTCTGTTGTCAAAGGAAAGATGCATTTCAAAAAAAAATCCGTTAGAATGCATTGTACTGTCTTATGATTTTTATGTTTATTAGAAAGAATTCTCCAATGAGTGATTTATCAATGGTTTTAAAAAAGTCCCAGTGAGTTGGAAGGAGTTTTTTTTTTAATTTTCTGAAATGATAGAAGAGATTGCGAACTTTTTCTAAGTTAAAATATTTACTTTTGACCAAAAATTATTTTTAATATATAAAAGTACCAAGTAAGTATTTGCATACGATAAAACTCAAATAAATAGATAAATAAAACATATGTCACAAAAATAAAAGAATGGAAGAGCGACGATTACACGTTGTGGTTGTATAGGTTTAACGTATAACAGGCGTGTTTTGAAGTCTCATTAATTTAGGATCTTATACCACGTTATGGGTCTAAAAAATACTTAAGTAAATTTTCTCCCTCTTTTTTTATTTCTTCACGGATTTTATGTCAAAATCTTTCTTAAATTTCCAGGTCCTTCAGCTTTGGCTTATTTTTTCCTACGTCGTTGATACGTAAGGGGATTTATAATTAGCATCATCATGTTTGATTTCAACAGGTGTGTTTTATTCTCTGTTTTCTTCGTGAAAATATACTCACCTCATTCTAAACAGACAAAAGAACTTGTACTGATAACTGATTAAGTTTATTTTTTTAAAGAGAAATAGCGTTTTCAACCTTATTTGACAGGCAAAGATACCACAATGTCAGTTATATGCAACATGCCACTGGGTACTGAAAAATCCACAAGAAGTTTGGCTTTTTGTTTTACTCTCAATGACCAAGAACAACTCATAAAGGTACGTTGATTATTGGAACCTAGAAAAGAAGCTGGTGTACACTTCTAAGTTGACTTTATCATGATAATCTTACTCTGAATTATATGAAGTCAATGATAACGCTAGTTGTTTCTGAGTATTTTAACTGATAGTGTTTATTACGAATGTTTTCTATTCATTGTTTTAATATGATCTTTTAACTACCTTTCTGCTCGGATGTTTACCGAACTTAGAACCAACGAGAGATCGAAATAACCATTCTTAACTTCTTTTCCACCTTCGTTCAGCTTGCTACTAATAGTATATAGTACAAAAATCCTGCTAACGACTAGCAGCAGCTGAAGTAAACAAGTAACAAGAGCCGGATCATCCAAATGATAGCGATCAATACTTCGTTCTCTGCAGTGCCGTGCTTTGTTATTAAAAATACTATTTTTAGCAAGTACCCATTCAAGCGTCTCATATTTAGTACTTAGTATCTGCCTTTTTACGTCTATGCCTTCCTGCATGCACCAGAGAGATAAGAAATATTAAATGTATAAGTGGCCGTTGGAAAAGGGCCATGTATATTGATCAGCTTAAAGGCATAATACGCACAGAACATGAACACGTACATAGCGAACAATATATGAAAACATTTCACAAATAACATTTCAGGTAAGGCAGAGAAACGATATTACTTTAAGCAATACTCACTCAGCCCCGGAGGAAGCTACATTTTGCTGGTAGGATCATCAAGTGTGCAACTATACAGCTACCGAAGGCAGCTTAATCTAGAAGGGTCCGGGAGCATGCACCATAGAATTTTTTTTATTTTTAAAGTCACGTGATTACTAGCCTAACATTTGATAGGGCTTTAACCCTACCAACCCTACCGCTTCCGCCGGTCCGGTCTTTCCATTTCTATAGTATATCTGTATTTCAGGATGGACGAAAGTTGATTATTTATCTGTACGATCTGGCTGGATTTACTCCAGTTTGAAGTCTTTTTGACGGTAGTGTCATATCATTAGGTCTGTAAATTTTCTGTCATGTCAACTCAATAAGATGCTTTTTGACAAAATGACAAACCAGAGGCTATCTTTTTGACGAGCCAGGGATTACCTGTTTGTCAAGATAGTGGCTATCTATTTTACAATAAAAAGGTATCTGTTTGAAAAACCAAAGTTTGCATATTTGAAAAGCCAGATGTTACATTATTGTTCAACGAACCAAGGGTTTCTGTTTGACAAGCCAGATATTTCTAGTTTGATAAACCCAAATATATCTGTTTAATAAGCCAAAGACTGCCTATTTGGCAAGTTAGAGATTACTTTTTTGACAAATCATATTCTAGATCTTTGATGAACCAAGTGTTTATCTGCCTAATGAACTAAATGTTACCGTGTTGACAAGTTAAAGCTGGAGATTTTCCGTTTGATAAACTAAATTATAAACCTTTGAGGAACCACATGTTTATCTGTTTAATGAGTTAAACATTACCGTTTTAGCAAGTTAGAGATTACCTGTTTGAGAAATCATATTCTGGCTTTTTGATGAACCAAGTGTTTATCTGCTTAATGAACTAAAGGTTACCGCGTTGACAAGTTAAAGTTATCTGTTTGATGAGTTAAAGGTTACTGCTTTGACAAACCAAAAATTACTTGCTTGTCAAGATAGAGATTTTTCGTTTGATAATCTCAGTTCTAAACCTTTGAGGAACCACATGTTTATCTGTTTAATGAGTTAAACATTACCATTTTGATAAACAATAGGTAGTCTGTTTGTAAAGCTAAATTTACATATTTCACAACCGAAAAATTTCTAATTATCAAACCAGAGACCACTTGTGTAATAAACCATAGTTTACTTGTTTGATCCTTGATGAGGTATCGGTTACTACTTTATAAAGACAATTATTGCCTGTTTGCCAAATCAGAGATTACCTTCTTAGAAAATCAAACTTTAAGTGTTAGATAAGCTCAACTCTGCCTGTTTGACAATCCAAATGATACTATTTTAACTAGCCAAAATTTACTTTCTTCACAAGCTAGAGGTTTCTGTTTCACAATTAAATTTTGTTTATTTGATAAGTCAAAGTTTACTTGTTTGACAAACTAAATTTTGTTTAATTGATAAGTCGAATAGATCTAAAATTTGTGTTAACTACAGATTTTTTTTACCACATTCTTCTTAATTTGTACATTGTGAATTCAAATTCAAAGTCGTGTAAAAATAGCATTTCAAGCCTATCTTTTGTCTCCCACTAGTTAATACCCAGCACTAATAAGTGGGACTTGACGATAGGAGACAAAAACCTTTTTTTTTCACCTTCTCCTACTTGCAATTTCATTCAAGCCCGAAGAGCTGACGATCCATCAGAGGGTTGTGCCCTCTCTTCGGTCTCAAATGATTCTCTCAAACGCTATTTATGTGTGCAGTATAATACATTAAAAGATACGGTTTAAATACTGAAAACTAGCGAAATCAATGGGCCTGAAATATTTGTTAAAAATCATGTTAACTGCAGATGTTTTTTTCGAACATTTCTCTAAATTTATTCATTGCGAATTGAAAATCAGAGACGTGTAAAAATAACATTTCAGATATATTATTTGTCTCAGCACAGTGGATGTACTGGCTAACACTATAAACATCAAATATGGGTAAAACTACTCAAATTTGGCAGATAAAGAAACTACAAACATAGATGCAAGAGAATTATAATAATATGTCAATATCAAATTAATATAACGCATCCAACTCTGACCTAGAACCAAAAGGAAATTCTTCTAACAACAAATTAGAATAACGCTTTCAGTTTTAGCAAGAATATTGGATTAGAGTAAACACTCCGACCAACTGGCACATTGAAACTACCAACAACAAAACATAGACAACGAGTGGTAATTGGACAGGATTTCACTGATGGATGTCGATCTATCAGGATGAAAGTTAGCGTCAAAACCACAGAGTTCTAGAAGTCTGGAAAAGGGGTTGGGTGATTATTCAATAATTTTCATTATTTCTATGTTGAAGAATATTTATTCACAAGTATACTCAAAATAAGAAAATAATCTCGACTAAACGATATAAGAGACTTTTAAGAGATGTGTAACAATAACTTACCGAATAAAAAATATACTGTTTAACCGGTAAACAGCTATAAAAATACAATGCATCAATAAACTGTTGGTGACAGTCAACTACTATAAAATGGATGTTCTTGAAAACGCTGTTTAATTGGGTTTTTAAATAAGCTATGGACAAAGATTGTCATATATGACTATGTACCTTTCTATCCACAAAACCACATCAGATGAGATATTCCTATTTTGTAGTTGTCTACCTGAAAGTGTATATACATGCACACAACAAACAATAAAAGGGTGATCGGAATTTATAATATTGTAGATAAGATAAAGCGAATACTTTGTTACAAAATAATGCCAATCATCTCCTTATTGCATTGTTATATATATATCAAGGATCTGATGATCCGTTAGGTAAACTATGATTGCCATTCAGCCTATACTACGGTCAGAAGAGAATTACAGGGTGTTTTGCTTTATCTTGGAAGCAGCAAGTGATACTGATAATTTATTTTCAGATAGTTATATCGCTCGCTTCCAAGATGTATCCTGAGTGACCTGTTGTATTCTAGAGTAACCATCGAGATAGTTACTTGATTGGAGTGGTTTCCCCTTGTTGATGTGAAGCTGCAAGTAGCTAACCTTCAGAATGTGTCATCAAACTAATAGCAAAATAAATTATTCCCCATAATCTTCAATGATGGGTAATTGGTTTCTCAAATAATGACAATAGCGTTATTAGGTTTAATGGTGTTCCTAAAGCTATCAACTACCGCTACGTCTTTTGTATATATTGCTTGAATCTAGATAAATAAACGTCAATATGTGTGTGTGTATATGTGTATACATGTTCCTTACACGTTTCCACATTTCTTGATCAATCAGCACCAAACTTGACACAGTGATACAAAATGACATGAAGAAGGTCAGGTGTGGGAGGTGGACCCCCATCTAATTTCGGAAAAACTTCCAATGTTATATATCTCTCAGCATTACAATGAACTATGTAACTACTATTGTTAGAATTCTTGAAAACAGCATGTCTTTCTTTTCAGTATTGGTACCTTTATGTATTTTTATCGCAAATTTAATGTTTATTATGTTAAGAAAAAAATACAGCAGCACAATTTCCTATCCTTTGTTACAAACGTGTTTTTATTTCAGAGAATGAGCTAGTTATATATGATGACTAGAAGACATGTATATGAATCAACAACTAACAGTAATTATTGTTATATGTAGTTCATTCACTGAAGTGGTGAGTTCTAATACTACCATGGAAGGTCTCTGTTCTCAGTTGCAGAATGCCTGAAATCACGACCTACATGTATGGTGGCACTAGGAGACTGTCAACTGGTTATATTCAACTTTCCTACAATTCATTACTTTGCTAGATTTGCTCTGAATGTGTAAACATTCAAATCGTATTCAATTATTCTTCAGGAGGTATTATTATTATATACTTTTTGTATTGCATGCATGGTTAGAATTCCGATAACAAACGTAGTCTTACAGTATGTTAGACTAAGTAAGAATCAGATTTTGACTTCCACTTCTGCTGTCAGTTGATTTTCATTTAACGTCTATCAATCTGTGGTCTAATTAGCAATGCCTGATATACTGGCTGGGTGTGGCCTAGTAGTTAGCATGCTGTGCTACAGGTCGAAAGATCTAGGTTCGAATTCAAACTCGTTACTCACTTTCAGCTGTGGGTGTATTATAAGAGTGATCAAACATTCTGTTATTCGGTTCAAAGCAAGAACGTGTTCAAACTAAATCCTCCTTGGCACATTGTCTGAATGACATCCTAGTACAATAATAGTTGGGTTCACTGGACTGTGTGGGTAAGAAAACATCCATTCATGAAAATATTGCCTCACAATGGATCCTCTGTCAGCTCTCTATTTTGAAATGTTTAAGGACTCAACAAACCGTACTTGTTATCTCAAGTCTCTCTAGATTAAAAATTTATTGTGGCTTTGGCCAAGAAGATGACAAATTGACCATGTGATTGTTATCGTGAATACTGTTTAAGATCTTGTGGCAAGCAGTCAGATGTCACTCTGCTCATGAAAGCTTTGGACTATATTGCCAGTCTTTATAAATAATATCACCAGAAAGCTTTGGACTACATTGCCAATATTTATAAGTAACATTACTTGAAATAACACCTGATCAGCAGCTATCTAACATTTATCCTGGGGAGGGTAAGCTTCAAACTGCGTTAACTAGCATTGCCATAACTGGAGTAGTTATGAATTATACCTTTCCATAACTGGTTTAGAACGCATTTTTAGCCAGTTATATTCAGGAAAATTTTCTAAATTTTCGTGCAGTTGTTATTCATGTAGTATGGCATTCTTGTTAACCAAATGTTGAAAGGTTCTAAACACGTAAAAATAATTTTACTGGAGGAAGATTGCATATGCCAACGGCTAGAAAGTTGTATCACTTTAGCCCTGATTCTGACTACCTTTAGGAGGGATGAGTCCATATCAAGGGTTCACACAGATGCTTTGATAGAGTG
>NW_013665706.1:204215-218204 GCF_000517525.1 Limulus polyphemus | reverse complement strand
GGAGGGATGAGTCCATATCAAGGGTTCACACAGATGCTTTGATAGAGTGCTATGAGTTAGGAGTTTTCTCACTTATTTGTAATAGTCAGTGACGCACACAACATTGATTTCTGGTCTACCACAACATAACGCTTTCATCTGAATTTCAGTAGTAAATCAGTCTTTGTCCACACCGTACGTTTCAAAGAAAGTTTTCCTTCACTACAGCAGCAAGTCCAAGTAGAACAGAATTGGAAGCCAGCCAATAAGTGAAATAATAATATGTTATATTTTTACTATGAATCAGCATTTTGTTTATTTTACTGCCCAAATCCGGATCTATTCTCTGTAGTATATTTCTTGAATTTGCGTGTTTCAAATACTTTTAAACTTATCTGTCGGACATCAGCTTACCTGATTACTACAGCATTATAATTTAACTTTGCCTTCTGTCCCATGAAATTTGACCAGAGTTATGTGACTTAGCTTGTTCTGTTGACCCTGCCTAAGTTGTTTCCATGATGTCTATACAACGAGTAGATTTCATGTATATAGGTTCTGAGCTGCTGTGATGATCCCACAATGCACCGAACATTCAATGCCGTAGATTGCTTCAGCCTTCATTTGCTTCTGTGTCGTCAGTACCATAGTTACCTCACTAGAAGCAATGACACAGTTGTTTTCCATACACACGCATTTAAAGAAAGGCAATACAGATTTTAACGCAAGGCTACACAAGGGCTATTTGTGCTATAGTTCCTAATTTTGAACTGATAAATGAGACAGAAGACATATAGTCAACATCAACCATCACCAAACTCTTGGGTTACGCTAATCCAATAGTGGGATTTGATTGTCACTCTTATAATGTACCCACGGCCCAAAAGTTAGCAACGCGATTTTACAGCGATGGTTTGTTTGTAATCAAGCACAAAGCTACACAATGGGCTATCTGTGATCTGCCCACCACGGGTATCGAAACCCGGATTCTAGCGTTGTAAGTCCACAGACATACCGCTGTGCCATTGGGGGGCATACGGCGATGGAACGCCAGCCATGAACCCTCGAATTAGCAGTCTGCGCATTAACCATTAAACCACGCTTGGCCTCAACACAGAACAAATAAAATATTAACCAACCTCCTGTAATATTACCAATAAGATGCTGTGTGGCATTCTGTTACCCTTAGAACAATCTCTACAGACTGCAATACACTATGATTCAATGACTGACTAGGAAAGTAAATCTCACTTCGGAGAGAAACTTTGAAACAATGAAAAACTGGTTCTTAAACTATATGAAAAACATTTTCTTAGAGATGGATAAAGAAAAAAAAGAAAGACACCGCCACAGAAAAAGCTCTATGTAGGACCACAAAATCTAAAAGTAAAAAATGTGCTGTACAGAAAACAAAAGCTATGTAAGTTACTGAACTAGCTTATTTAAAAACATAAGCATGAAATTGACAACTTTTCGGATTTCTAGAAAATTTAACAAAGTATCATTTATGTTTATGTTTACACCAAACCAACATCAATCAGTAATGAAACATATTCCAACCTTTATCGCTGAAATTGATAATTTTGATGATGAGATAAAAAAAAATACTTTGTTTGCTATATGAAACGCTTCCAGGATTAAGTTTTACATTCAAACCAATTAATTTTTAATTATAACACAACCAAAATTATTAAAGCAAAATAAATCATTACGTCCACAGAAATTAGATGAAGACTGGAGATATTATGTGGCTAAATTTTAACTTTCATTACTGTTGCTGTTGTTGACGAAGCTTTGTAAGAACGTATCATTTCGCTCTGTGTATATGTGCTACGAAGTTCAAATGAGTTCATAAGAATATACATTGATTAGGTAAATGTATGTGAACTCTATCACTAGTAAGGTCAGTTCAGCCTGATATTAATACATAACACAATTTAACATATGTATTTCGTATTTACATGGGATTTGATCATCACTGTTATAATGCGCTCACGGTCCTAGAGTGCAGTGATTTATTTATTATTGGCGGAACGGGACGCAGAACCTCAGATCCAAAGTCCGACATTCTAATCACTTGGCCGCGCTCGGACGTTATCAATTTTAGAGTAGGAACGATGATAACACTATATATATAAAGTTCACATGCAGAAGTATTTTAAAGATAGTTATTCAATAATGTGCTGACATGAAGAAACGTAAACATGAACCATCAACGATCTAGTGGTCTTCAAAAAACAATAATTGAAACTACGGTTTTAATTTAAAACCCACTCACATAAACCAAAGTTTTAGTCTCGTAAAAGACCATTCAGACAAGACAACAGATACACAGCATGTTCTTCAGCGCATTAATCATCCACGATGCAACACACAAAATAAAGTAAAATACGATCCTAAAGAATATGCAACTCTTACTACCAACATCAGAATATGCGCAGCAAAGCTGTAAGAGACTAGAAGAAAACAGACAATACATAAATGCACTAACGTAATACAAGTTTGAAAGCAAATATAAAACAAAACAGCCCCTGCATCAAACAATACCACACAGCCTTTAGTATAACCAATGGGACAATTCAAATGGGGAGTAGGTGTAATCCAAGTAAGGATATTTAATCTAAAGACCCTAATAGAGTTAGAGGGATCTGCAGATTTTGGTAGAGCAAGAGAGATAATTCAAACGGAGATTAGTGTAAGCTAAGAAAGGATATTTAATCCACAAACTCTAGATTTTGGTAGAGCAAGAGAGATAATTCAAACGGAGATTAGTGTAAGCTAAAAAAGGATATTTAATCCACAAACTCTAGATTTTGGTAGAGCAAGAGAGACAATTCAAACGGAGATTAGTGTAAGCTAAAAAAGGATATTTAATCCACAAACTCTAGATTTTGGTAGAGCAAGAGAGATAATTCAAACGGAGATTAGTGTAAGCTAAGAAAGGATATTTAATCCACAAACCCTAGATTTTGGTAGAGCAAGAGAGACAATTCAAACGGCGAGTAAATGTGAACAACTAACCTAGCAGGGTACTTAATCCACAAGTAACAGTACAGCAAGAGGAATCAATAGACTTTGGTAGAGCACAATGGACAATTCAAGCCAACTAACCAAACTCTGCTTTTGGTTAACTCTATCTATTATGTAATTAACATTTTATGATTTTATTTTTTTACTTGATGTTACCGTATATTGATTCGCCACTTCTTTTATGGTCTCGAATAAACTGTGTTGTTACTACAACTCTGCACATATGTGTGTGTCATTTCTGATCAAGTTTGACATTAAAATCATGTTTGCTCACCTGTTTTAGGTCAACAATGAAGTATTCGCACAGGATCTGGGTCAGCTGCATATTTAAATCACTTGTTTGGACATTTGTATTGTAGTTTAATCGTCTGAAAAAACAGGATTGTAAGACAAACATATTCTCTGTTTCAAATTATGTTTGTCCATGAACATTATCTCACTCAAGTCATCACCCTCTCCCCCCCCCCTCAAAGAGGGAAGTTAAAGTATTAAGGTATGACAATTGGACATTGAATAACTTATGCACATGTCAAAACTCCCAAAATTCTCATGACTTCTGCGAGCATGTACCCGAAATATATTGTGAAGTGAAGGAGATATTGTTTGCTAAAAGTAACTATAACAATAACATTATATGTAAGGACAACGAGAAATTTTATTTAATTAATGTATTTTTACTTACCATTTTCAATAGTACAGTTTGATTTTTTTTTTTTTTTGCTTTGTTTGTTGCTAAAGACAAAGCTACACAATCGGCTATCTCTGCTCTGCTCACCACAGGTATCGAAACCCAATTTTGGTGTTATAAGCTCTTAGTCTTACCGCTGAGTCACTGGTGGTGGTAGTAGGACTTTCTAAATGAATTTTGTACAAGGACTAACTGACCCGTTACCTCAGAAACGTGTTCGGTCAAAAAAAAAATGACGGTCAAATCCTGCTATTCAATCATACAAGAATATCCTAAGTGTTGGCAATGAGTGCTGTTGACTAGCTGCCTTTCGTCTTGTCCAGAATATAGGAAGATTATCGCACATAACTGTTCTATTTCTTTGAGCGAATTCTGGAAAAAAAACCCAACTAAACTGGTTTTTATATTTTAAGATATTAAAGTTACGAAATGCATTCATGAGGGACCTTTCTATTTCAAGATCTGCTTAGAACTCCATTAAAATGTGGTGTATAAAATATTTTAACAATCAGATATTTTACTATTTCGAAAGATAATACTTTAATATTAGAAATGTAGATATAACTGAAACCTGATCATGTTCGTCACGTTTCTCTTTTTCCAGTTCTGAAACAAACAAGGACTAACTGTGTCCTTCTTAAGTTTCTAAACTTAAATATCATAGTTACCATCTGATGAAAAACACTTTTTCAATTGTGATTCCCGTTACTAATATTTGTTTGTTTTTCGATCTTTGACTGTAAACTTCACACTAGTGCTAAACATAACATTCTTGTACTAAAGTGCACCTGAATAGAAGAATACTCGTAATCTCAGTATACTCGAGTACAAAAGTTTCTTAACTTCCACAACACAGAATTTATTGCAGAAAAAAGCAGCAACTGTAAATCGCTTTAATAGAACATGCTTCGATATGTATTCCTCATTTTATTTTAAATCCATAAGCATTTTCACTGGGGGTGGTTTAGTTTATTTCATCTATAACAAAACAGAAAAATCGATTAACGTGCAAAGTTTGGAATCGATTGGGCATTTTACTGCTGTCGTGTGAGCCTATGACAACAACAGGATGAAATATCATATAAATGAAACGACGTTTTGAACGTACATCAGTCAATAGCTCGTTGAGTTGGTTTGGCAAAGCTATATAAGGGCTATCTGCACTAGCCGCCTCTAATTTTGAACTTAGACTAGAGAGAGAAGGACGTTATTCAGTAGCACCCATCATCAACTCTTGGGTTACTCTAATCGAATAGCAGGATTGGATCATTATCCTTTATAACGCACTTGCAAAGTGTCGACTACGATTTCTTTTCTATTGTTTTTGTGACAACGGGACACGAGCCAAGGACCATCGATCCACAGTCTGGCACGCTAACCTCACATCCAAGGTACACCTAACCCAGTAGAACGGTAAATTCAAATATTTTCAGCATTAACTAAACGTACGAAGTACACGTTCATACAAAGGTAATGTTTTGATTTTATTTAGTATTTTGAAAACTTACTTGCATGATAATAAAAACAAAACCTAATGAAATAGAATGTCACCCAGAGAGAGAGTACATATTTTTGACTTTTCCAACAACAACCCTAAATTGTACAGCAAAAAGTTCTCACCCTGAAAAACATATATATATATATATGTACCAAGATCCTCTCTCTATCTCAGTTTATTCGCGAGTTTTGACTGTTCTTCAAAATTCCAGTTTGTTACCATTAAAAGAAAGTGGTTGAACTTCAGCGTGACCTTGACCTTTGGGCTACATTCATTAAAATTTTAATCAATTATTTCTTGGAAGACACATGCCATTTGTACCAAATTTAATAAAATCAAATAACAATTTCTTGAATTATATTGTTCACACACAGAAGAGTGAAAACAAAATACGTGTTCAACAAAACGTTTACATAATGTGTATAAGAAATATGTTAGAAGACCCAACCCCAACAGTCGTTTCGGAATGTTCTCGGATACCTCAGATGAATGCCCTAAAAGGCAAGGTTACATTTTACTTGATGACGGATGAACGCCTGTGAGATAGTGCACCATTGGATGAAATTTTATCGAATGAGGTCTTGGTGTGGCATAGAGAAGTTTGGAAATCACAATCTCCCTGATGCTGTTGTTGCATCATGTTCTGTACAGCACTTATATTCCAGAGATTTGATAAGTTTACTGAAGGTGGAAAAATATTTTACATGTTATCATATCAACAAAAAAAAAAAAAAAAGAGAGGGAGCTTGATTGGCCCTTGTTTTGTTTCTAAAATATATGTAGTATTTCATTTCTAAAGTTGGAGATAAAAAAATGGAGTAGCTCATGCGATGATTTTATTTTCTTGGAATTTTCGCATGTTTTGCGATGTCCATTTTTCTCCATCACGTACAGATTTTTCACATAACTTCATAACGCAATACATAAAAGAAAGACCACAACACGTACTTTTGAGACCAAAAGACTTAGATTTCACAAAAAAATCAGGAAGACTGAGAGAGCATATTTGTTTGTCATCAATGTTCTTCCGTTTTCTTCCGTTTTTTTTATCAATAAACATAATAATAAAAAATGCTCATTGTGGTAAACGAAATAATAATTTGATCTAAGTAAGAGTAATTTTCTTCCCGATTTGTAAAAAAATCCTTACGTGATAGAAATCTGCATAGCTGAATTATGAAAAATTCGTTATTAAAACCAAAACAACTTTTATGAAGTTTAAATTCGCAGGCCTGTGTAATTTGTTCTGTTTTATTGTTGTTCTTTCAAAACGAAAACACCAAGTGAAACAGAAACAAATGTTACCTAATACAGAGGGTTGAGTACTTTATACTAAAATGATTTTAAATATGCAAATGAACAAGTTACGTAACAACAACAGCTGATATCAAGTAGCGGTAGAGTGACATATATATCAGAACTACATATTTACGTTGTTTAGCGTGATAGGAAGTACGTTGCTGTTTAAAATTGATCGCTATTGAGAAGGGTATGTAACAGCGCTTTCTGGCGCAAATTATTCATACGCCCAGCTCATAAAGATGTGTTCAGATTGGGGACGTGGAATTTCCAAGACGGGGTTATCCCTTGTACAAAATTGCATTGGGAAACAAAGGAATATGTATAAACCTGAGGTATCACGACCACCTGGAAAGAGACCTGCAAAATGTCGTACCCCAGCTATGGTAAGCAAAGTGTGGCATGTTGCAAAAAGTGAGAATCTACGATCACAAAGGGCAGTGGTAAAAGCAGTCACGTGTTCCAGGAAACAATACGCAACATGATAAAAAATTACTTCTGTCTGGAAAAACGACACAATCATGTGTATACAAGCTACTTCCACGACATATACATTCAACCATCGCATACTCCATGCTACTGGAGAATGAAAATGGGTATTCATGCTCTTCCACCCCAATACATACAGGTAAAGTTGCTAGACTGAATTTCTATGTGATCAGACTGTTGAAACTGGGAAACCGTTGTCATTATACACTGGATGGATTATGGAATGCCAGCAGGGAGGAGTGGTGTGCTTACGAAGGAGTACTTTTTAATGAAAAGTACGATGAGCGGACGTGGCGACAAGAACTATAACAATGTAGTGAGGTTCCAAAATCGTTTTAATACTCAAACTCTGTAGATGAAATAATTTGCCTGAATGGAAACCTTCAGTCGAAATGGCATACGATATCAAACCGCTAAGCAATAATATTTAAAGGTTTCTAAATCTAAATGAACATCATAGTTAGGGCGCCATTTCATTTAGGAAAAGCAGAGGGGTTCCACCCTGTGTTTACTATCATTTCTTCATTTTGGGAACAATACATGAGTATAAAATGTACAGCTTTCGTTATATGAACGATTATTAAACAACATAGGAAATAACCAAATGCTCCTAAACTAAATATTGCTTTTTTTTTTTACATTTTAACCTTTTGAAAACCAAGAACGTCCAACTGGCCCCTGGACTATCAATGAAAGTTGTTCCCTTCCTATGGAAATCTGAAATCTCCTACATCAAAATCAATGACATTAAATAATACAAGTTAAAATCCATTAGGCTAAAATATCTAAATTATGTCCATCTACCCCAACTCAGTCACACACAGAAATTAAAATGTTTGGTAGCAAAAATGTAAATTAGGTCGAATATCACGTCAATATATCAAAGTAAAAACTTATCAGTTGAAGTAGTAATTACATCTTAAATTACGTCAATATATCAAAGTAAAAACTTATCAGTTGAAGTAGTAATTACATCTTAAATTATTATCATCTTTGTTTACTGTAATATTTGTATCAAAGTAAAAACTTATCAGTTGAAGTAGTAATTACATCTGAAATTATTATCATCTTTGTTTACTGTAATATTTGATGTTGAGATTTTAAACAATTGAAACGCTTGACTGAAAAAGTTAATATGACAGGTTATTTTTCATCTCAGAAATTCAGTTCATAACTTATTAAAGAAAAAAAATTCTTTTTTTTTTTGAGGGGGGAAGAGGTTACCAGTGGTTAATGTTACTTAATCTACAATTTTATAACAACTTGTGTATTGCCGTTACTAATTTTGAATTGATAGACTAGAGGAAAGGCAAATATTCATCGGCATTCACCGCCAACTCTAGAACTACCCTTGACTGATCAAGTAGTGGGTTTTACCAAAACTTTTGTAGCGTACCCACGGCGCGGAGCGCGTTTTTGCAGCAACGAGTCATACACTACGAATCTTTGGGTTCACAGTCCGTCACGCTAACAACTAGGCCACTCCCGATCCCAAAACTAACGCCGTCATTACCAAATGATAAGATGAGGTTCGGTTGGCTGTTCGTTTTTATATTTTCAATATCATTTCTAGTATCGTTCGTTGATACCGTGTTTACGACTACCTATTATAATCTAATTATTTTGTTTTATTACGCAATTGTATTTTCAAGACGATGTTTGTTTGTGATTAAGCACAAAGCTACACAATGCGCTTGCTCGTGCTCTGCCCACCATGGGTATCGAAACACGGTTTCTAGCGTTATAAGTCCGCAGACATACCGCTGTACCACTGGGGAAGAGGGGGGGGGGGCTTTGTAAGAGCCTGACGATGTTTCTTCAAGTCGCATCACGTGCTAAAAAGTTTGTTTTAAATGCTACAACTCGATAGGCAAGTCTGAAGAACAACTACCCGATTGTTTTTGTTTTTCTATAGCTTGTATGCAAACAATAAAACTTCAAAGTTCCTAGTAATTTATTAAAATTGATAAAATAATGACAATTTTAGTTGAGGGGCTGCTGTATGCTTTCTTGTGTATGTCACTAAAATGTAAGTCATCTACATACAACGTATCAACATGTCAAGTATTAGTCTCGGAGGAAGGCTGTAATATAAAAGAAAAACTAAAATGATAAACCTGTACAGCTGATAACCCGAATATTCTAACCAACGACAGAGCAAGTGTCATGCAAAACGTCGGTCTCCTGTTGTGTTAAAGTTGTACACACTCCTCCAAATGATTTTTCAATCCCACAGGGGGGAAAATTAAGATATTCAATTCACGTACGTATCGACTCTGAAGTCGATAATGCGCGAGATTCTAAAATCTTTTCTCTCAGTATTGGCATATTCAGTGAATTGAAATATACATCTTATTCATTCACATCAAAACACGTGGGAAAAATAGCAGGAACTCCACTTTCCGTAATGATTGTTTAGTAGATTTATCACTCCAATTTTTGATGCATATCAATCTTCAGTTCTAAAGTATTATTCTAAATTAAAGTGGGATTATATATTTTCATTTTTAATACATACACTGGCCATTCAACCTAGGTCACCAAAGCAGCGACACAAACTTGCCACCAAGTCCAACAAGAACACATACTGATCACATAGCCTCGACCACCAAAGCAGCTACATATACTGCTCACTCAATCCCGATTATCAAAACAATTACATATCCTGTCACTCAGTTTATATTACACACACGCGCGCGCATAAAAAAGACCACATACTCTTCATCAGTCCATATCATCAAGACAATCACACGTACTATTCACTCAATTCAGGTCATCAAATATGTATATATATATATATTGGTCACCCAGAGTTTAAATCGTATAAAGTTTGACCCAAACGAGTTGACTTTTATGTTTGTTTACTGTTGCACCTGTAAAGTTGACTGTTGTGTTTGTTTATTGTTGCACCTGTAAAGTTGACTATTGTGTTTGTGTATTGTTGCACCTGTAAAGTTGACTATTGTGTTTGTGTATTGTTGCACCTGTAAAGTTGACTATCATGTTTGTGTATTGTTGCAACTGTAAAGTTTTTAAGTAGCATCATTAATACTCAGTGTTATTATCAACACTTCATAATTCACAGTCTTCAGCTGTACACTGATTCGAGTGTGGAGGTCGTGCGAACAGGAAATGATCGATATAGGGCTAGTCTAGCGAAGGAGCGAAGTATTGAGGACATCAACAATAACAAAGCATCTGTTACGTCTGAAGTTATGTAAAGAACTGTAATGTTCGTAAAGTTATAGAAACGAAACAAGCAAATATACGAATGGAAAAATAAATCAATCACTTACCTGTTTCGCCTAATGAATGAAATAAATTATTAGATATAAATGATGAAATAAAATGTATAAAACTAAAACTTATGTTCCGCACTGTGTCATTCCAAACAGTGAAAAAAAAATCAAATACTCTAGGTATATATATAAACATATAATTTAGCTTCCAATACACATTTCCCCCGGTGGGACAGCGGTAAGCTTATGGATTTACAATCAAGCATTCGATTCTACTCGGTGGACACAGCAGATAACCTGCCGTGATTTGGCTAGGAAAAACACACTCCAACGCAAATAAATAACTAACAAAATTGCTCACTTTTGCAATGTGATTCCCATTGTATTTTCCAATGTTTTATGCGTTTAGAATAATAGTAATGTGTAAAGTTTGGGTCATTGTAAGATAGATAACTAAGTAAGTGGTAAAAGTCCACCTGATAGCAATATGTTGATATTTTCTTTTTAATGTCTCTATTGTTAGTTCAGGCTCAGGCATTTCATTTAATCTCCAAACGAAAATTATGTTAGCTATACATCTTAGTCTGTAATGCATTACTAGTATCATTACTAGGCGATGAGTTGTTTAACAAAGAACTTGAACTCATGGGTGATGTGGTTTCCGGAAAGTTTCTACTACGAATATAAATTTAATTGTCCATACCTGTGGGGAAAGAGAAATTATTAACGAATAACGGTAAATATGCAAAATTTACAGGTTAATTCTGACAAAAAACAAACAGTCGTACTACATTTTCCGCAATAAACCAAAAATGGCAATCAGTGCGGAACCGATGGTGCCATCTTTCATTAAAAAAAGCATAATTTGAAATATAGTAAAATAATTTCCTACCTGTCAAGACTAGGACCTGACACCCACTGGGTACACAATTACTTATTGCTGTTGTTATTTATTATTCTTATTTTTTTACCCCCCACGAAATATAGAGAATCAAATGCAAAATGTGCATATTTAAAGAAATAATCACAAAATACGAGCCTGACAATAAAGAGGTACTAAATTATACAGGGCCTTATTTTCTTTGGAACTAATTTATTTATTTATTTTTTGAGTACTGATCTCGAGGCCGCTACGACTTTTGGAGCACCACCGATATTAATGCATTATCGGTGATTCTTGGAGAGATTTACCTCCCCAGGTAGCCGTTCCCGATTTACCAGTGAAGATTCGAAAGAAAACAGCTAGTCAACACCACCCACCGCCCAATCTTGGTCTACTTTTTTAACAATGAATAGTCACATTATAACACCCACATGGCTGAAAGGGCAACGAGGATTCGAACCCGTGACCCCCAGTCACGCGCCTTAACCACTGAATCATGTCAGACAACTAATAATACAGAAGTGATTAAATAATGTTTTTACTTCTACTTTACTGATAGCAGGAAATGAATCAAGTATTTCGCGCATCAAGCAACAATAACTATGTGATAAGTCATTATTTTATTGGGTCACGGGTGAGGATCTTAATTTAATATATACGTAGCAGAAAATAAAAGAGATGGGATATTACCTTTAATGTGGTGAAATATAAAGTTGTCCAGCACAACGGGGCCCGGCATGGCCATACGGTTAGGGCGTTCGACTCGCAATCTGAGGGTCGTGGGTTCGAATCCCCATCCCACCAAACATGCTCGCCCTTTCAGCCGTGGGGGCGTTATAATGTGACGGTCAATCCCACTATTCGTTGGTAAAAGAGTAGCCCAAGAGTTGGCGGTGGGTGGTGATGACTAGCTGCCTTCCCTCTAGTCTTACATTGCTAAATTAGGGACGGCTAGCGCAGATAGCCCTCGTGTAGCTTTGCGCGAAATTCAAAAACAAAAAACCAGCACAACGGTTGTTAGAGGATTTTATCCTGAGGGAAGAGGAGGGTCGATAAGGAGCTGAGCGCCACTGACACCAGAGGGGGTCCAGTGCCAATGCATTTACAATTCCTAGAAGACGATAGGAGGCAACAGTTTTTGATTTATTCACGTTCTCAAAATGTCCATTATTCATCAAATCACATTCAGAAAATCACATTAATCATAGAATACAAAGCATAAATTCCTCTTCTCTTTCCTCTAGGTACACAAAGCAAAATCTGCATACTTTTTTTTTAAAACCAGCACCACCTGATCATACTCATAATCATACATTATATGTAGACAAATTTATTTTGTTTGTTTTTACACTGAACCATTACTGTGTGCTTTACCATAATTCAAAACATGACTGACTTAATATTTAGGTACTTATTTTAAAGCGTACAACACCATCTTAACCATCTAAATAAAAACATATATATAGATATATAATTGCTATCTTTTATTCCCTTCGCTGATTTTATCCCTTGTTTTTACAAAATCATGACGCAACGACATCTGTAGGGAATTGGACGATTCTTTCTAGCCCTATAATACGTCCGCCAAACCAACGAAGGCACTTTTTCTTTACTTTATACTCGGCATACTTCAAGTTAACACACTTTCAAAAGGACCCATCGTGCGGAAAAAACATTTTATTATTTAAAGAGATGTTACGTTTAATTGGGATTTAATATGTCAAAAATTGTAAAACACATAAAATTTATTTCTTAAATAATTTTATTTCATTACTGGTTATATGAAGTTGATATGAGATATGAGTAACGCAGTATATAATCAGGGTAAAGAGGACTTCAAAACCCTTATATATGATGTTCAGCCTACATGAATGAGAAATAGAAACACAAACTAAACCTGAGAAATAAAACTTCACCTAAAATTTCAGACTGCATTCAGAAACAATTTTTCAATGTTACACAACAAGATATCGGGATGCAGGGCATAAATGAGATTTATATTGAATTCATTGAAACTGTTACTAACTTGTTTTTACCATCTGGTCAAAACAAGAGAGTAGACAGATAACACCTAAAGTACACTTGTAATAAAGCAAAATCATGTAAATTGATGAAGGTACGGGTATTAGTGATTTTAAAAAGCGCAGGAAGATAAGATTTTTCTGTTCAATGCATTAACGTTAATATATGAAAACGTGTTTTTTAAACGTGACTGCAAAGAACAAACGCAGGAAGTTAGTTCTGTGGTGACTTAGCGGTAAACTTGAAAATCCGGAATTCGATTCCCCGCGGTGGACACATCGTATATATAGCCCATTGTACAGACTTGCACTAAAATTAACCACCACACACGAAACAGTCGATTCTTTTCAAGATTAGATATTATATGAAAAGTTTATTTGGTTTACAGTACATCCAGTGATCATAATGATGATTTGATATTAGAAACACACATGTGGACAGATCGAAGATGGACAGATGTGAAAAATGGTTGATATAGTAAAACCCATCATGATCTTCCAATAATGTAAAGCTGTCTTGTACTCAAATTCAACGAATTGCTTTACAGTATGTAATAAAAGGGTCTTCACTAATAACGATCACATGAACTTTAATGTGGTATTTCCCTGTAACAAACGTTATACTTGTGTTAAGGTTGGACCACATGTGATATTTCCTCGTAACAGTAATATATTTTTTGCTAAGGTTAGGCCACAAGTGATATTTTCCCCATAGCAAACACTATAACAGTGATTTATCTATGTTAAGGTTAGACCACATGTGAAATTGCCCTGTAACAAATACTATAACAGTGATTTATCTATGTTAAGGTTAGACCACATGTGAAATTGCCCTGTAACAAATACTATAACAGTGATTTATC
>NW_013665706.1:201446-203293 GCF_000517525.1 Limulus polyphemus | reverse complement strand
TGTTTTTGATTGTTTCATAATTTTGGGGAAAGCTAAGGTTAGACCACATGTGATATTTCCCCGTAACAATAACTTATTTTTGTTAAGGTTAGACCACAAGTGATATTTTCCCCGTAACAAACACTATAACACTGATTTAACTGTATTAAAATTAGAACACATGTGAAATTTCCCTGTAACAAATACCATAACAGTGATTTATCTGTGTTAAGGTTGGACCGCATCTGATATTTCCCCGTAACACACACTATAACAGTTATTTATCTGTGTTAAGGGTGGAACACAGCCATGATAATATGTGTGTGTTGCAATATATCGAAATCACAGTCACTGCGTATCATAGATCATTTTATATGTATGAAATAAAACGCTAAAGTTTCGTAACTGTTTAACTTTCACATACATCACGTGCTTTCTGTTTACATCTTTCGGGACATTACGTAGCCTAGATATATACATATATATCAAAATATCGGCCTGTGCGTGTATTTCTTAACGATTTATAAAATCGCAGGCGAGGATAACTATTAATGACACTCAACCTACAGTGGACTGTATACGCATTCACTACGCTTTGTCAACTTTGATTAATTAAAGCTAAAATAGATAAAAGTCCAACAAACAGATGAGATTGTTACTTACCTGCCACTGATTCCCGATAAACACTTCTTTCCTCCCGCCCTTACTGTATCTTTTACCGTGGGCGTTCCGCTATGATCGACTTTTGCTCAAGTAGCATAAAGTAAAACAAAAGAAAGGATCTCAATGACTTGCTTTTTCACTGTTTATTCTATTGTACTAGTTTTAAGGCGAATTAAGAAATGTTAAGAAACTTCAAAAGTCAACAACGTATTTCCAACTTATTTCTTCAAGTTATTCTCGTATATCATAATGTGTGGACTGACTTCTTTGAAAATCCAGCATCCTTGCGCTTTGAGCGCCACACAGCGGTTCGACATAAAACATTATCAAGGTTACTCATATGTCTTTTTGGGCCTTTTTCCGTGGACGTTCTGCGCAGCTCTCCAACCTTGCATATTATAAATGTGTTCAGTTAAAGCCCGAGGATTCAATATACTGCTACACAGAACACATGTACGCGAAGGCTACACAGTAACACTGAGCTTGAGAATAAAATCGATGTCTGGCGTTTCTCACCTCACCGAAATGTATTAAAAGAATGTATTCTAGCGTTACATTTAAGGTAATAAAGAATCATAAAGCAAGTACTTCAGCGTCATCTCAGTATAATCACGATTAATATTAACTGGTCTAAGATATTATAAGTGCCACTTTGATATCTTCATTCTAATCCACACATAGTTACGAAATTACCCAGCACGTGCTTTCGGATGTACGTGCACTTTATCGAAATGAACTGTCTGAATCCTAGAATACTTATTACTTATCTACACTTCTGAATGCATGAGACACAAGTAGCAGTACAGTGAACGTTATTTTAAAATTAGATATTCTTTTAATTAGTTGATGATTTGTAGGGTTGTTACAAAAAATAATAATTTATGAGCACCCCCTTGTCCAATGTGTAATTTTGCTACTTTAAAAACTTCTGGTTTGGGCGTGGGCTAGTGTTTAACCTTCCTGGTTTGTAAACTTGAAGATTCATGGCTCGTGACCCATTGACGCAAAAACGCGCTCCGCACTCTGGGGCTGTTTGTGCGCTATAAGATCGACGGTCATATCCCTCTTTTCGGTCAAACAAGAACAGACCAAGAATTGGCCGTGGACACGGTTGGCTAATTGCCTTCCCTCTTGTCTATCAGTTTACAATTAGGGACGGCTGTGTGCAGATAACCTTCTTCTTAACATAGATAAATCACTGTTAT
>NW_013665706.1:165429-200530 GCF_000517525.1 Limulus polyphemus | reverse complement strand
GACACGGTTGGCTAATTGCCTTCCCTCTTGTCTATCAGTTTACAATTAGGGACGGCTGTGTGCAGATAACCTTCTTCTTCTTCATTTTCCACCTCTGACCTAGAACAAATGTCCAATACAATTGCGCTTTCCTTGATCTTATTTGCTGCCCAATAAATTGAGCTAAAAGCATAAGGTCTTTCAGAGCTGCCATCACGCCAAGTACGGTTCACCTAGTGCATAAAAAAGCTGTAAGTTTGTAAATTTAAGAAGCCCACAAATTCACACGAGCGAATACTTTTAGTACCTCGCTTTGGGCAACAATGGTGGCAATTGAAGACTGATGTGAAATTTTGTATCACCTGGAAAATTGTTTTCAGACCAGGCTCTAAATGAATTTATAACTGTATTTTACATCAGATTAAGGACAATGATCACAGTAAAGTAAATAGATAAGATATCCCTCAAATGTATCTATTTAAATGAGTCTCTAATAAAATTTGTTCATATTTAAATGAAAATTGAATGTCAACAAAGAACTAAATGAACTGCTTTAAATCAACGCAGTTAAAAGGGTAAAGTCTAAGCTCATGATCTCCAGAAAGAATGGAAATGACACCAATGAAGTACTAAAAAGTAATAAATGACATAAGGATGACATATTCCTATTCTTTACTTGCGGTAACAGTAGAAAGGTACTTCCAAAAATTGTCTTTTCCATATTTCCTAAAGTTTTTAATATGTCATTTTAAAACTGTTTTGATACTATTCTGAGTCTCTTTTTTTCAACATTTAATTTTATATGTGGTATAAAGTAATAGAAACTAAGGAAATATGATGTGTTTTGACATAAAAAAAATCTCAACCATGAGTTCGATTCTTTACTGGCCAAACACAGGTTTTTCTTTTAAAATCAATTTGAAAACATTTGAGCTGCACTTTGACTGTTGCAAGTTGCTGTCATAGAAACCCTTTATGATTATGTCTCTTTCGAGAGACATACGGTTTTTCTATTGTTTCTTCTTCCAAACACTTTTAATCGACCGCCATTCCTTCATTGCTCGACGGATTGACTTGAAACTTGGTAGGGTTATATCTTGGCCCAATACCCCCAGATACCTCTTTTATTTTTGGTTTAGGGGGGTTAAAAGTCAAACAACTCAAAAAAATTTATACTTTGAGTTCTTGTGCGGTCATATTTACAACAACCAAGATGAAAGTTGGTAAAAATATAAACTTTTATGCGCCAATCACATTGAAATACTGAAAAGATGGATTTTCCCATTCTGAGTCTTTCTTAGAGGTTCAGAGCACACCAAAAGCATAATTTTGGAGTTTTTGGTGAATTACGCGGCCATACTTTGATAAATTTAGATGGGATTTGGTACAAAAGTACTTTTCTAGAGTTCCACACATTGACAAACAAAAATAGTGGACTTGCCCATTTTTTAGTAATTATGGGGGCGGTGTGTGTGTGTGTGGGGGGGGGGGGTCAACATGTCACAGAAACCATAATTTTAGGTTTTTTTCGTATGTCGGCCAATTTACATAGTATTTGGTATAAAGATACTTTTTTTTTACATGCCCCAAACAGAGAAACAGACAATTTTGGAATTTTTGTCTTTTGCTCAATTTTTCAGCGAGGAAAGCACAATTTGGCGTTTTCGTGAACAATTCATGTGTATGTCAACCAACTTACATGGGATTTGGTACAAAGATACCTTCTTGTAAGTCCCAGGCAGTGATATTTACAGTTTTAGATCTTTCGGTGTTTTTCACGATTTTTCTGGTGTCAAAATTGTTCACGTTGGGATTGGGTTGCAGAGACATGTTGCATTTGCCTGCGAACGTTGGCCTCTTTAACTATTACTAGAGCTTATCAGGCTCAGTCATTACCTATCAACCATCACTACCAGAGTTTAAACGTACAAAGACGTAGTTTTAGGAAATATCAAGTCTAATGGTATCTAATACTTGAGTTCTCGAAGTTGTTTGGTAACATACGTTACAATAAAACTGATAATAATATAAGTCACATCATTCGATACTCGTTCAATGCATATTTCGAAACAGCGATAATTTAAAATGTATAACAGCCTCTTATTAACAAACGTCATCAGACTGTCTAGGACACAGCACTCTAAGCCGAAATTGAAACAGTACTTATATGATATACTACCCAGCTCGATAAATATTAAGCGTTTGATACAAGCACAGTCTTAGCTTTTGTTATGAATGTAGTAGTCCAGTTGGACTTGTTAGTTCTGATACCAAGCAGAAAGTTTCTTTGGCAACGGTCTACTATGATAAGCTGTAGTTTATATATTATTTTACACTTCCCTTGTTGTAATGTTTCAAAACACTTTTAATTAAATGCGCACATTTTTTAGGTATATTAAGTATAAATATTCAAGTGCTTTAATCTTTGTAATAAACACGTTTTCTTGTTATGAAATTATATGGAACCATCCTGCATGACTGTGAAATTTTCATCCAGAAACACTTATGCAAAGATTTAAATTGCACAAGTTAGATTTCTTCACTAAGAGGCGTCCTTAATTTTGAACTGATAGACTACAGGAGAGGCAGATAGTCAACACTACCTACCTCAAAATCTTGGGCTACTCTGTCTGACCGAAAAGTGGGAATTGACTGTCACACTTACACGTACACATGGCCTCAAAATGCGGAGTGTGATTTTATTTGTTTATTTTTTGCAGTAACTGCTCGCGAACTATGAATCAGAAGGTCCATAGTCCGGCACACTAACCACTGGGCCACGCTACACCCCTGTTATATGAGATAAATGCATTCTATGGCAGATATTAAATTATATTTCACTCTTAGATTTATAGCTTTCTCACAAAGGCACAGTTTCTTTCTGTTCTCCAATCTGTTTAATTCAAGTTTTTATTATGACTTACAATAGCCTAGAACAAGTAATTTCAGGTACTCAACTTTCATAACAACTTGCTCATTATTTACAATGAAATGTTTTATCATTTTTAATGAAAAAGTAAGAGTGGAATTAAGAACAATGAGCAATGTTTGGGAATAATATTAGATGTTATTTACTAAAATAAAAAATAATGATATCAAGATGAAACTTTAAAAGAATTGTGGAGGGTGCTCAGCAGTATTAACGTTGTAATGGATTGATACATATAATTAATTTAAATTATATTAGTCAAACCAATGAAAGAACTCTATAAACAAATTACTGTAGAGTATATAATAAACTACATCATAGGCTTTCAGATTACAGAAAATGTAAAGTTAACATTGATTTTCCAAATCCTTGGTGATGAGTCCCTTCTATTTACAATTGTTTAATTTTATCATTGTTTCTGGTTGTTTCATTCTATCATTATTTCTGGTTGTTTAATTTTATCGTTGTTTCTGGTTGTTTTATTTTATCGTTGTTTTTGGTTATTTCATTTTATCATTGTTTCTAGTTGTTTCATTTTATCATTGTTTCTGTTTGTTTAATTTTATCATTGTTTCTGGTTGTTTCATTTTATCATTGTTTCTGTTTGTATAATTTTATCATTTTTTCTGGTTGTTTCATTTTATCATTGTTTCTGGTTATTTTATTTTATCATTATCTCTGGTTATTTTATTTTATCATTGTCTCTGGTTATTTCATTTTGTCATTGTTTCTGGTTATTTCATTTTATCACTGTTTCTGGTTATTTTATTTTATCATTGTCTCGGTTTATTTCATTTTATCATTGTTTCTGGTTGTTTCTTTCACTGTTCTGTTGATAATGTTGCTTTGATTTTTATATTTCTGTAAGATCTTAATTATGATTTCCTTAGATAACCGAAATATTTTATTGTTGTTCACTTCTATCTTTCGTTTCTTAACGTTTACTCACTTTCATTTTCTCGCGTAATATCCTGAACTTGTTTTTTTTTTATCCACTTTTGTGGCAAAACATAATTCTATCACATTTTTTTAAAATATGAAGTCATTTGAAGTTGAACCTAAAACATTTGTGGAAAGGTAATTAATATAGTATTCCAAGTAATATCTAATTTTCTATTTACTGATTTAGTCTACAGATTTCAGGCCTGTATTAATAACTTTATAGCTGTAAAATTTTAGCCCAAATTAACTGCATTTTAATGTGCGCATTAATTGAAATACATACAAATTATGATTAAAATCAATTATTTATAATCTACATCGAAATCAAAAGCAGCAGTAAAATCAAGGTACATTATTTGTTATATATTTGTTGAAATAATTATTATTGTGAGACGCACGTTAGAATGGGCTCCTTCTTAGCCTCTGGACGCGAACAACTTAGTGCAATTTCTCTAAAATAGTGATGATCGATGTAAATACAATCAAACGGTAAGGATAGGCCTATTTACACTAGGTAGAAAAGACCGCAAGACGTGGAAAATTAATGAAAAAAAGTGTTCAAAATCGGTAAAACACACGTCTATAACAAAAACTTTATTATTATTTGCAATGTTTAGGGCAGAAACCCTTCGTCAGGCAGCTTAAACCGTGTTACTTATAAAAGTCTTCTTTTTTCACTATTTACACTAGGAGTGTATTGCGAACAGACCTATGCATGCACGGTCAGGGGAATGCTCATCCGTCATAGTGCGCTACTTTGTATTCGTTACTTGTTTTGCTATTCAAATTAAAGATGGAAACCTCTGCTTACAAACTTGAAAAATATTTGAAATGCCCTATAGTCTTGTATAGCTGAAGGATACAATAGATTAAGGAATTAGTTGTTTAGTAGTTTCTCTGTTGTTGAAATACCCTATAGTCTTGTATAGCTGAAGGATACAATAGATTAAGGAATTAGTTGTTTAGTAGTTTCTCTGTTGTTGAAATGCCCTATAGTCTTGTATAGCTGAAGGATACAATAGATTAAGGAATTAGTTGTTTAGTAGTTTCTCTGTTGTTATTACATCTTTTTGTTTTTGCACCTTCTTAAAGATTTCAATGGGTGTCAGACTTAGGCTTTGTTCCCCCTATGTTTTTGTATTATTATTTTTTATATAAGTGTTTCAAGAAATCATTGTAAGAATAAAGGGAAAATAATGTGTTGTAACCGAACTAGCTTTATTTACAGTCACAGAAATAGTTAAATTCGTTAAAGATTACATAGATGATATTTAAAGAACATGCCAATTTCTCATTTGCGAATCCCTTGGTGGATCAGCGGTACGTCTCCGGACTTACAAAGGTAAAATACGTGGTTCGGTTCCCTACGATGGACAGGGCGCAGATTAGCCCATCGTGTGGCTTTGCGCTAAAAGCCAACACCAACAACTAATCTGCGAAAAATAAATAATTTCACAAAAATGTCAGAACAAGCATAAATTACAATTGATAAAACTTTGAATGCAAAATATAAAGAAAATCAGGACCGCTTATCTTTATATTAAATATTAACGTTTCCAATGTATGATTACTTTCATTGACATTTTCAAATTAATTATGTATATTCCATATGTAGATTTAATGAGCTAAGACAAGGAAATCATTCTGGCTGTTAATACTATCGTTCGTGTCAAAACGTATTCCACAGTCATAATATCATGATCATCAGTCTAGATTTGAAGCATGCCTTACTATAGTTATTTTCAAATCTAGAGACATGGTTGTGGCTTCAGCCAAGTTAGAGGGTGTAGTAGCACTGTCGAGACTCTATATACAGGATCGAACATTTGTCTAAATCTGGAGCATTATCACAGCTGTTACATATACTGGAATGCCACTATTTTTGTATTTATGAACAGATTTAAACACACACTGAAATCACATTTAAAATAGTAGCTTCTTACTTGCTTTAAATTGAGAGAAATAAGCAGTCTAAAAGTGGTAAAATTCTTCTTCCTCTTCTTGTTGAAGATGCAAAAATATAGTTACACAAAGAAGGACCGTCATGAGACAAAATTCAACTGATAGATCTCAACTAGAGTTTGACGATTGTTAATATTTTTATGGTATTTTTTATTGTTTTAATAATGAATCACTCCCCACATTTACTAGGTTAAAATTGTTTACTTAAGAACCTAGGGGCAGTGGAAAAATCTGACAATATAGTATGGCGTAGTGGTCTGAGATGCTGCATCTGTGTTAGAAAACTTTCCTAACTGTTTGGATTTAAATCTGATTTATAGTAATTTTTATAACAATAATAAAAAAACTAGTGATACCTAATCAAAACATTTGGCTTGTGCAGAAACAGCAAAGGTAGAATAAAAAGGTCAGCCATTTAAAAACGTGAAACAAAAGAAATAGCCAAGCTATATCAAAGTGTGTAAGTTAAAAAAAATGGGCAAAACTTTGTCTTTTTTTAATTCACTTCTAAGTAAATAAGTTAAGTATCTCCGCTGTAACTCCTTTAAAAAGATTTAAAAAAGGATACACATGAACTAAAAGAGTACAAAATACTGTACCACATTTCCCTCTTTCTTTATCTCCAGGTTGACATGGCCGTTCCTAATTCTACAACTACAAAAAAAATCAAACTTTAATTGCTTCTTGTTTAAATAATGGTATCATTTCTCCTCTCTACAGTAAAAGCCATTTGTCCCACCATAATGGCCCGGCATGGCCAGGTGGTTAAGGCACTCGACTCGCAATCTGCGGGTCGCGGGTTCGCATCCCCATCCCACCAAAACATGCTCGCCCTTTCAGCCGTGGGGGCGTTATAATGTGACGGTCAATCCCACTATTCGTTGGTAAAAGAGTAGCCCAAGAGTTGGCGGTGGGTGGTGATGACTAGCTACCCTCCCTCTAGTCTTACACTGCTAAATTAGGGACGGCTAGCGCAGATAGCCCTCGTGTAGCTTTGCGCGAAATTCAAAAACAAACAAACAATCCAACCATAATAAGCAATACTACGAAAAAAAAAAAGGTTAGCATAGCACACCTATCTCCCTTTCCGGAGAGGGTAGTCTAATACAGTGATTTCCAATCTGGAGACGCACCTCCTTTGAAGTGTGCCAAACATGACAGGGGTTCACCAGGCTTGACTTCTTGGGAGGTTAGACAGTTTCAGTTAAAGCACTTTTTTGGCACGAACCTCTGTGTGTATATGTATATATGATTCAAAGGATGGAGGCACCGGTTGTATACAATGTGCACGAGAGGACTTTAGGCCAAAATGGTTGGGAACTTCTGATCTAACGTACAACACATCATAAAACCCGAACAAAGAAAAAACATTTAACAACAAAATGTATATTTTACATATTCAAAATGTAAGTAAACAATCCTTTAACAAAAATACACAATAATCTATCCCCTTTAAAGAAGTGTTTGTTTGTTGTAAAGCACAAAAATACACAATAAGCTATCTCTGCTCTGCCCATTGCAGGTATCAAAACCCGATTTTTAGTGTTATAAGTCCATTGAATTACCGCTGAGCCACTGAGAGGGGGCTTTTAAGGGGATAGCTAATAATAATGTTCATAAAAAACGTACCATTTAAAATAAAATGTGAATGCATCAAGAAAATTCAGCGCTACATCATATATATATAAAATATACCTTCATAGACATAAAAAAACATTATACCGGTGCCTCCATCCTTTGAATCATATATACATATACACACAGAGGTTCGTGCCAAAAAAGCAATATATCACAGATTAAATTAAGCCAAACCATTTTTAAGGTCAAAGAAACTTTTCGAACTAAAATACCAAACTGACCCTTTAATGAAGGCTAAATTCGCACATGGAAATGGCTTAAACAATAAAGAAAGAACAAGAAACAAAACTCTTTACAAATCACAAAATTGCTTTAAAACTTTCCTCAAAGCAATAACCCTTGAACACAACAGAAAAATAAACCTTCGTAACATCAAAACACTACAAAATAAAATATTTACAGAAATATATCAGAAAATGAAAACACCCTTCGTACAATATTATTAAAATATACAAAAAACAGTTATAACACATCTCTGAACTGCTATACAGGTCACTAATTCATTGGCACTTAAAAAGTACCCTACGTGTAATGAAGCATATACTTATACGGACAAATTAAAACCTTCTATACCTAACTCATACTAAAAACTTTTAATAAAGAAACATGTTCTGACTAAAACACGTAATTCTTTACATAAAATTGTAACCAAACTGTAAAACAGACCTTCAAAAATAAAGACACGTATTCAGCCAAAACACTTCATACTATGTACACAGTACAGACGCACCAATTAGTAATAATAAAAAAGAAAAATGTCTAATTACTCAATGCCATTTCAGAAGTCTTGTATCTTGATCATGAAGTAAGTTCTGTGGCTTGATGTCTTCTTGACAGATTTCCTAGAAATGAATGCAGGTTAAACTCTGTAAAAGCGGGTACCTGTATGACTTAACAAATGATATTGGTAATGTTCATCGTGATTCATCATAATGTTTGGCTAAACTACACAAAACTTTATGAATACATTTCGTCATATTTTGCTGTTGCTTTTTTTTTTCACTATCTCAATAAAAAAGGTATTTCAATCTTACCATATTTCGATGATTCAAATTGTCATGGTCCTAGCCTGGAGTTGCCTTTTCAGTAATGGTGTAACACACTTCCTATGGCACATCAAGTCCCTAGCCAGGAGTAGCCAAAACTATTGTCACCTTTTACCTTTCATAGCTTACTAGAATTTTAAAACTCGAAGAGTATGATTTGCAACAATAATAAAATGATCCAAAACTGGCTAGTTGGCAACAACATAGTCAGAAGGACTATACATTTGGTTTTGAATAGGAGGAGTCAGGACTTAAAACATAGGGTCAAAAACGAACTTTGCTAGGCCAAACATACCTGTTTAAAAGTGTGGGTTAAGGCTGTAACAGGCCTAATTACAGAGGGCCCCCTGCCCTAAAATGTCAATCATAAGCAGAGTATAAAAATAAAAGAAAACAATGGTAAAGCTCTGTGTCTACAGGCCTACATGTGCTTACACTTAACTTGCCTGTAGAACACGACCCCTAATACCTGCAGACTGCAGTAAATGAAGGCATCCTCAGGTGTCGAGCTTGAACTAGTTACAGGGCTGCACTCTCTGTGTTGTCACTACTGTCACACTGTATTCCCTCCATTATCGTGTGGTTGTAAACCGACAGAGCCCAGGTCCAATAGGAAAGAAATAGAAGACAAGACTGTAAAGTTTGGTACCCATACAAGTGGCCATGATGGATGAAGACCGCTCGGGTGCTAACCATTCTTTCCGACTGTGGAACCTCACTATCTACAACATCTGAGACATTGGCTACACCATGTTTACATTTTTTTATGCTAGTTACAATGTATATGAATCTTATTTTCCATAGATAATGCTATCTCACGTTTCAATTCAACCAACTGAAAAATGTTGCCAGCGAACAGATCAAACTGTGTTGTTGCTTTTGTTGTTGTTTTTTTGCAAGAGTGACGGGAACATACCCTTTACATTTATCTGTTTCCAGCAAATTCATTACCTGACAAATGTTTCAATGTGAAAATTGAAACATTCCCACCCCAGTATTATTGAAAGCAACAGTTACGTTTTCTCTTAAATGATGCTTTTCAGACCAATGTTCATAGATAACCTCATAACTCTATGTAATATTCAGATCAAATTTCTGCATTCTCATTCAGAAGTTGCTTTCTGGTCATACTCTTAGTGACTGATTCATTTTTTGTTGGATAATACTTACTAATGACTTTATGTAAAGTGTCATATATGTATGCCACACCTTACATACACTCAATCACAAAAGTATATTTACATACGTATAAGTTTCCAACTTCCACACATTCCCAATATACCAGTACCTTTGACAGACTATCTAGGGATTGTGTGCCATTATCTCAATAACCTACTGGGGCTACTCTTATAAACTACATATCACTACTTAAAGTTCGTCATGTGCTACCCCTGCAAGTGATGAAACTCATTGTATTTTATAGGCCTTATGAAATAAAAAATACTGTCAGAATTTAGATGGACTACACTATTCAGCCAAAATACAGTTGTCCACAGTGAATGTGTATTCAGAGTACAGAATGGCTACAAGCCACGGACTATTGGTAACTAACCAAGTTTCTAGCAAGGAAGATAGAATGTGATGTCCAGGAACAGAAAGCAATCTTTTCTGTTAGTGAATTGAGTAATAACTGAATGTTTCACTCAAGTTATTTTAGTATGTTTTGTATTAAAAGCCAGCTTCTTTTTTATTTAGTGTATTTTTCAGATTTTGCTACACTTTTAAACTTAGACTTGTACTGTACCTTTAACTTTACTATTAATGTTGAATATATAATTCAACTGGACAGAGATATTGATGAGATTTTTTTCACTTAACTTTTCTTTAGAGATTTTATTGTTATTATAACTTTAACTTTAATTTCCAGGCTTAACTAAAATGAATGTCGTATGGTTTTGGTTTAATTTACATGAATTGGTGAGAGCTCTCTAAGGTTTCACTCTTTTTTTTTCTCTCTCGCCAGTCCAACACAACCACAATATACACACTTTCCCTTGTTTACTGTTTTGTTGTTGTTTGTAAATAAAGATTGTTTTTTTTAACTTCCCGGGATTCGACTTTTCCTTCCTGATGAACTCAGTCAGAAATCGGAGAGGCAAACAAATACTCCGCGTCCGGCGAGCCTCCAGTTAGCGGGCCCTAATTAACTACTCTGAGGGATATCCCAAAACCAAAAAACTATTATATTTATTATAAACTATAGTTAATTAATATTAACTTCCACTAAAAACAAACTTGGTAATGAGAATAGATAATTAATTATAATTTTCTCATGTTTTTATCATAAAGATTAGAGGGCACTGTTTCATCTGTTGGACATCCTCGTTGTTAACGATAATTTCTGGGTTGGTTTTCTCACTGCTTGATGGTGAATTAACACGAAAAACTATCTCAGTTTTTATCTCTTCATAATCCTCAAATGTATACTATATTTTATCCACTTTAGTTGTCTTTTCTTAAATATTTGTTATATTTTTTATGAAAATATGTCTAGCTCTATTTAAATTAAAGTCTAACAAGTATGTTTAACTGTGGTTAGACTAAGGACTAGACTAAACTGTTTATTTTCCGCCATTTTAAAATAACAGCATATATATATATATATATACCTAAAAGTTACATTTCTTTAAAAGTAAGCATCGAAAGTATTCTAAATTGTTTCATGTTTTATTCGTTTAACGTTATAAAATGCGACCCTACCCGTGCAGTATAATCTAAAATCTTTAAAAATGTTTATTTTTCAATAATTAACACTAATTAATAATAAAACAATTTACGTCTTCTTTCAAAAACGTACGAGTTAAACTTTTATTTTATTAAACACAAAGCTACACAATGGGGTATCTGGGCATGAGTTAAGCTAGTACCTATAGTAACTTGAGACCTTGTCTGAACGACTATAGTGAAAGTTTGATTCTAATAACTAAAATTTATTTTTGAGTCATTCTAACTTCTTGTGTATAGTTGATTCATACGCCTTAAAACTAAAAGGAAATGTAGGACTTCAATTACTTTTGTCAAGTGTTGTGTAGGTTCCATTAATCAGCTAAAAATCTGACAGCATTTGAATTAATCTATACTTTTCATGACCAAAGTCATAGTGAGATACAAAAATCGCTAGAAAGGGAATTTAAACTGTATTCATATCTTGTAAACTATACTTGAAGAAGATTGATTTCAAACGATGTTTTGATTTCATGATTTATTTCTTATATTGGGTTCGTAGTTTGGAGTAATATTGGCCAAAATGTATAACCTAATTTTACATACGCGCCTCATTGCGAAAACGTTTTCTTTACAAAAGATGTTTTATCTAAACGTTATTGAAGGGTAATGTAATATGTCAAGTTAAAAATTAACAATGTCTAAACGGTATTATTAACCGATACCTAACGCATGTTGTGTTTATTTATAACGTGAGGCAACTTATGTTTGTTTGTTTTTTCAGATATACTTTTTAGTCTCAAGACTAAAAATAGTATATAAATAAGAACAAACACCTATTCATTGCCACACAGATTTATGTGTTGTTTTAACTTAGGATTGGTACTCTGAATATCTATCTGAGAAATTTCTCGAAAACATTATCCTTATAAACCTAATGAAACGAAATCAGTGAAACTAACTTTTAAAAAACAACAACAATTATAATCAAAAATCTAGTTAACAATGGCCTTGCACACTTCATACGAGTGTTTAAACAAGAATTTAACGCTATAGTTCTTAAGTATGTATGCACTTTCCTTTTTAAACTTGTCAAATCTAGAGTAAAGGCTGAAACGCTATGTAACTTTTGTTACGGTTTCTCATTTTAGGAATTGTCAAATCTAAAGCAAAGTTAGCAAAAAAAAACTATTCTTAAGTATGCCTTAAAAATAAACCTCAATAAATGAGTCTTTAAGTTGATATGCGAATTTTCAGGGTAAAATGGCTGTAAGCATATGAAATTTAGAAAAGAAATATAACCCAACAAATGGATTCAAGTCTTTCTTCGTAACGAGTAGATGGAAAATTTCCTATTACTACAGAGATATAGTTAACCATAACCAAGAGTGCGTGAACCAAGTGCAGTAAATCATGTCAGCTAAGCATTATAGTAATAAATATCTTACTACATCTGAATACTGATAAGCTGGCTAACGCATAATTAGTAACGCACTGGAGCAATTTCTTTACATGATATTATAAAGACATAACTTTATTCTCCTCTCAGTTATTTGTTGTTGTTGTTTGTTTGTTTTCAGAATATTTTGAGTAACTGAAGTTCAAAGTACCGCTTCCAGATACTCAGTAAATATAACAATATTTCAGCCGCTCAGGCTTGTACTTTTATTTATAAATATAACAATATTCCAGCCACTCAGGCTTGTACCTTTATCTATAAATGTAACAATATTTCAGCCACTCAGGCTTGTACTTTTATTTACAAAAGTAATAATATTTCAGCCACTCAGGCTTGTACATTTATCTATAAATGTAACAATATTTCAGTCACTCAGACTTGTACCCTTATCTATAAATGTAACAATATTTCAGCCACTCAGGCTCTCACCTATACTGTCAGGTAAGATAGCTGGTAAATATTTGGTTAAAACAAGCATTAATAGTTTCATGCTCAATAACAAGGTCTCACATTTTCATCTCAAAAGTTGCATCTTTCTTCCAAGAGAAATTATGAAGTTTATGATTGATGAACTCGTTGTAAAGGTGAAGGTTTATTCGAGGAAAATTATTGTTATTTTAATGTTTTTTAGAAAGGTCATTCTTTATTTGTAAACAAAATAGACTATCTAACAGTCAATTGAATCATAAACATCAAATGTTAATAAAAATTTATTAACCACGTATAATAGCTGTCCACAAGCACTAAACATAAATGTCTATAATGACACTTCATCACTAGAGCAGTCTCTATTATTATTATGTGAGGAGAATTTGCCTTATAAACAGAAATATATAGTAACCGCATTGGCGACAAAGATATCAAAATTAAACAAGCGCTAGTTCGAAACGTCATCCTCTTCAAATAACAATTAAAAAAAAAACTTGGCGATTGTTTAACTTTTCTTTAATTTCGATTTGCCTTTGTCAAGGATTACTGCTGAAGAGTGGAATTCCCCTAAACCATATTAATTCAATGACAAGTTGTAAATAGAATGGTAGGTTTAGTTTATTATTTATTCTTATTATTTTAAACAGCTGAATAATTCACATGCTACATATTATTAAAATCCTATATAAATGTAGGTTCACTGTAGTGAGGGAAAAACAACTTAAAACCCTCTACATATGTTTTCAAACATTATTTGACCACAGAGATATTTTAGCCTTATGGGGGGGGGGGATACTAACAAAATTTTCATGTTTCGTTAGAATATATTTAATAAAATAATTAGTATATATTATTTTGTGCATTACATTAAATACTGATCACATATAGTTTAAAACACCAAACAATTGATTAAAAGCGATATCATCTAATACAATGATCAATACGAGCTTTAAATACAGTTTTTAATTATATATTTTTATTATCAAATCTGTCTCCTTGTTAGAAAGAAAATGTTCGTGATCACATCCTACTTTAGATGTTACCTTCTTCACATGGTAAAAGTTTGGTGTATATAATACTTGACGAATACTAAATATATAATTTATTATAATGTAAAAACACCACCACAAAAATGACAACTACTGTTTCTCTATAGAAACATGTCCATATATTGTGACTTCTAGATTACACTAATATGTCTCTTTTGGGATTGGCATCCAGCTATCCAAACAGAATTCTTGGCTAAATATCCACAAAAAACAATAAAATACACTAGAAACTTACGCTTGAGTCTCAGAACTGTTTAATTCTGCGATTGTGCGTCGAAATTACTGTATGATTACAACCCGTATATATTTTGCGTATTCGTTTTTTTTTCAATACATTTAATTAGATATTATAAAGCCAGCACCTCACAGCACTTGTTTTAAGTTTCATTTTTATCCCTATTTACTAGTTATGTCATGTCTTTTGTCGGCTGACTTTCAGTTTCCGTAGTAATTTTCATTTCCTTCAGATAAGAAACATTTTATCTGATTCACTTTAATCACCTTACAATCAAACGTTCGTTGGGTTACATTTATTGTAGAAATATGCAGAGTTCCTGGAAATAATAAATTTTACGAATTTAATCGTTTAACATGCGTGACTAAAGTGAATATGTATATATTACTCACGGATAACATACACAATTCTCGTGAATTTTTAATTCTCTGTCTAGTGCCATCTGGTGAATCATGCTTTAAAGAAAATTTTATTTTTGATAAACGAGAATACTCTATTTGTTATAGCTAATACTGCAAGAAATACAGAACATATATGAACAACAGATTAAAATGAACATATCCTGGGTTATGATCAGTTATATATTGTCTTCTAAAAATTTATCAAAATACCTTTTAATGTTATGTGTTGGGTGAAAACCAAAGCTTGTCAATTCCTGCTTATAAGATTACGTGATAAAGCACAGAAATAAAGAGTTGAGAAAATTATTTGTCAAAATGACTTATCTCTCATTTGTGATTGATAAAAACGTTATATATATAGACATCCAAAATCTCAGGATAAAAACTAAATCTGCTTATCTGATCCCTAAGTACTTGTGATACACAACGAAACTGACTCCTTGAAAAATTGTTGTCGATTTATGTGCCTATCAAAGTTTAAAAATACCTCTAGTTAATTAACAAACTTGGTTGAAGTAGATATTTTTATCATTTTCCTTACCTTTCAAATTTACTACAAACTGTTAACTATAGCTTCAAACAAGTGATTTAAGAACGCAGTCCCCTAACTAAAACTTGAAGTTTTGTTATCTTGACAAATGTTTCAGTAAGTGTGATACCAAACTTAATTAGTCTGTGATGTTACTTATTTGTGATGTTTAATAAGAATGATATATACTTAAAGCAGTGTGGGCTATGAAAAAAGGATTAAAACACGAGTTTGTGTAAAATAATGTAGAAAATCTAGAGGGGACTTGAACTAAATGCTTAAAACAATTGTTAGTAGCGTAGATAATCAGTTCATGTGGTATATTTGAGTAGAAACATAGTAATATTGAAATTAGATAGGACAAATTGTAAAAGTAACAATTTAAAGTCAAAATTTAAATTCGGTCATTAGCAAATTACCTTTCATCGTAGGCTTGTAATTATAGTAAAATAAATTGATTATCTGATGCTTTGGTAGCCTAATAAGCTTAATTCTTTCGAACATTTGATTATTACCTTGAGTTGACTATTTTTATTGTTATTATAAAACATGAGGGTGTACAGAGTGACGATAATGCTATAATCTTATCCTATTTCTGTCACTACAATAAGCAGTTCTAATTTCCGTGAATCTTATACTAATTTCATTAAAGTTGATCTTACAAAATATCAGTCTCTATTATTATTATGTGACGAGAATCTGATGTACATACTAGAGTTGAAGCTTAATACTTGTAATTTTTGAAATGTAAAGTCGAAACATTATTTTGCAAACGAGTCAATAAACCCGTTAAGGTCAAAGTTCAGTCACACAAAAATCCGTTCGTCACCAGTTAGGCTAAACTGAATTCTTAATTTCTAGTGAATATAAGCTGTTTTTGTCATAAAGTATGATTTATATTGATAAAAAAGTATACATTAGATGCGATATAGAAATACAAAATTTTTGCGCTAATTCTTTACTTATCATTCATAAACTAAGTTAAAACTGTATGATCTTACTTACATACTGAACAGAAATCTTTTGCCGTGAAGAGTAGCATAAATTCTGCATTTGACGCACGGTGTGAACAAATATTTATCGAAAATTAAAATTGGCTTCACAAAATAACCATGTAAGCAATGTTATTATGACGCATATGTTTGAAGAGCACAAGGCCTTTAATCATTGGTTTATAAAGTGGCATGAGTCCTGTACAGTGTATTATAATGTATATGATTCGTAATAACTTCAAAAGTTTAACACAGTTTGCACTTAACGTTACACAAAGGAGCTACGATATTTATTCAAAGGCAATAAACAAGAATGAAAAATATATGAAAAACTTTCTAAACACGTTAAATATATATCATTTATCTAAATTTTACAAATATTTACCTTTCGCACGAATGATGAAATTAGAAGATAAACATAATTATCATTTACTATTACAACTTTTGGTAAAATCTTTTTAATCTAATTTGATGACATTTGGTGTTATTGCTATGAAGAAAGACATTAGAGTAAGAACCGATTTTGTATTTTCAATGTGTCAGTATTTCTGAAATGGGCCATGTTTTATGATTTCCCACTTTGATATGTGTGTGAATTAGCTGGTGCCATTTGAAGAAAGTGTCGACAAATCGATAGTCTAAAAACATAAATTGGTAAGTATATATATTTATTTTGTGTCCCCCAGTGGCTCAAGGGTAAGTATGAAGGTTTATAACGCTAAAAGCCGGGTTTAGATATCCGTGGTGGGCACAACATAGATAGACCTTTGTGTAGCTTTGCACTTAACAATAAATGAAACTAATTAACAAAATTTATTTTGCTTAGTCTTTATAATACAAATTGATTTGGGAAAGTTTACATAAGTAAATGGATTTCATCTACGGCAAGTCTATCATTTACTAAAACTATTTTACAAAACATAATATCAGTGTCACCATATTTAGCTGGAGGAAAATGATTTCCTATAGATTTTAATAACTAGAGGGGTAAGATCAGATGTAGTAGAACTTAAGAATGAAAACAGGGCTATATATATATATATATATGTCATGAAGGATTGAATACAATCTTACTATTTATATTTCGTTCAGACTTAAAAATATCTATTTAGAATGCTTTAGGTTAATATGAGAAACAGTCCTTTTCAGAATTATATAGATTATAAGTTAAATTAGTATATAGATAGTAATATATGAAACCATAAAATCAACTCGTACTGCACTACAGTTATTTAGTGTGATGCATACGATAGATACAGTTTTTGGCCAGAATGTTTACTTATTTTGTAACAAATAAGATAATCATTATCAAGATGGAATACAAATACACTTAGCGCTGGCAAACTGAGAAATGCATGTTATATTAAACATCTACATATGTAATTGGTATAATGAGACAGGCTTTATGGACATCATGAACAATTTATTAGAATAGCAAACAAGAAAGATGTGTAATTCAGCATTTCACCTATCACAACAAACCCTTAACAAAACATATATAATGACAAAATATAACATCAAATCATTATAAATAGCATCTGTAATATTATATCAGTTCATATTGAACAATCAATTCTTGGTTGGTCCTCCTCTTACTCTAGTAACTTCCGCAAGGCAACGTGGCATGCTGTCGAATAGGTTAATGATGTAATCCACCGTGATTTCATTCCAACTTGCCATTAGAAGGCCCTACAAGTCAGCTACAGTAGTTCGTTTAGGGTCATTGTTAACATTTTTCCGGCTCAGTCCTACCGAACAGTTCTCATTGGGAGACTCCGGAGACTTTGCTGACCATGGCAATCTTGTAACGTCCTCCTAGTCAAGAAAATCCTGTACAATATGTGCACTGTGGGCAATGGCGTTGTCATCCTGGAACACAATGTAATTGCCAAACCTTGCTCTAGCATATAGCAGAAATGTCGTCTCCATGTGATGCCTGTATGGGGTGCCATTGACGTTTCCCTGAAGGATAGGAAAAACAATTGTTTACACCTTGACGAATAGCTGCCCAAGCATGTACTGCACCACCTCCTATTGGAAAGATAGTCTTTCCTTATTTGTTCTCCAGGCAAAAGACGAACACAAATCCTACCATCCGCTTTAACAAGCCGGAAACAGGACTTATCTGAAAATATGACATGTCGCCAGTGTCTCAACTGTAAGTTGGTATGCTGTCTTGCCCAAGTAATATGGTGACAGCGGTGAATTTTGGTTAATATCGGTTTCCAGATAGCCCTTCTTTCAAAATAATAACCTTATTTGGTCAATCTCCTATTCACTATTCTTCTGGATATCCTGGAATGAATGTGTCAATGCCATTCCTGTCGTAAGGTGTTGCAAGACTTCTTTCAACTTCGACGTGTTAACCTGATCAACACACGGTCATTTCGAGTACTAGTTTTTAGGCGTCTACCAGTAGACCTTTCTGAAACAGTTTCCTGTAGTCCGATGATGTTTGAGGATTCTGGATACAGTACACTGAGGGTACCCTACTTTCTTGCAATGTCCGTTTGCTTTATACCATTTCTGGACAGTCGAACAATTTGACGCCCTATAACTTCTAACGCGTGAGGAGACATGACTACACCAAGTACAGAGAACTTGTCTGAACAAAGCGTTGATCTGTTCCGAAAAAGACTGTACCAAAAACACACACTTTTATACAAAACAGGTGTGTATGTGTGTTTTGAAGAACAAATGCTCGAAATAGCTTATACAGACCATAATAACAACTGTTTGTCCGATTATACGCTACTTTCACTGTTACTATTTGGGCATTTATTCAATACCTACTCCATGCATATAGAAAATAACACCAATATAGAACAGTATGCAAACATTTTTGACAAGACTGTATCTTGAGTTTGAACGTTTTATGTTAATACAATAAATAGTCCTCTACACGGGTTGTAAGTTAAGCTAATGTATTGATATTCATTTGTGTAAAACATAAGTTACACTATAAAATGGTCAAACTGTAACAAAATAAATATTCATTTTTATGTATTCACAATGAAAAACGGCTGTATAAGTTGTGATAAATTGAAGGAATTCGTACCGTCTGCTTGCCGTTTCGTCATACTGCATTACTTTTAGTTTAGATGATTCAGATAAAAAATATCTACAGCTTAAATATTTTAAGTTTAAAGTGACATGAAAGAGTCATATTCATGTTTATGTATATTGTAAATTAAGTTAGTTTATGGATGTTAGTTTGATGCATAGGATAAGTATTTACTCTTTTATATTAACACGAAAAATAGTCCTTTTCACAACTACGTAGATTGGAAATAAAACTAATATGTGTGTGTGTAGTCGCATGAGTAAATCATAAACTATACAAATAGACAAATTATAACTCAACTCAATGAAACAAAATGATAATTTTTACTTATTCAAACACAACTTGAATACACAATCATACGGTCCATTTTGTTTGGACATAAAACTTTAGTTAATGTTTTTATAAGTTACACATATAGAGTTTGAATTGTTCTAATTAGTGGGAAAAAATTGTCCTTCATGTGGATTGCACGTTATATACAAATATTCAAACTGTAATATGCATAAAATATTAATTTTAAGTATTCAAAACACTTTATTACTGATATTGTAGTAAAACTATAACATAGAAAGTTGAACATAACAATAATGCAGAAACTATTATCAAGTTAAGAGCTACGGAGATCAAAATAGTAGCTTGTATCTAGTAGTGTGATGCATACGAGACATACACATAGGGTTGAAAGGTTTTGTTCTACTATGGAAAATATGCCTTAATGCAGATTGTAAGTTAAAACTAGTATATGGTGATGACCTCACTTCCCACTTCCTACCCCTCCCCAGTGGCACAGCGGCATGTCTGCGGACTTACAACGCTAGAAACCGGTTTTCGATACCCTTGGTGGGCAGAGTACAGATAGCCCATTGTGTAGTTTGTGCTTAACTTCAAACAAACAAACAAAACAAACGCACCCCCTAGTAATACAATTTGAAATTATCTGCCCTCTAGTAACAGAGTATGGAACTATCAACCTCCTAGCAACACACTTTGGAGCTATCTGCAAAGGGTAGTACACCTTGGAACTAAACACCATCTAGTGTTACTGTGTGAAACTATCAACCTTCGGTACCATTTTGTGGAGTTATGGTGTCACATGACACCCTACACTTAAGGCATATTTCCTATGGGCAGCACCCTTTGAGCTCAAACCACCGACTATCCCCACTCATGTGATTTTTTGGGTGGATGCTTGCTGTATAACTTCAGATGCCCTATTCAAACTCTAGCAATTTGCTGACCGTATATTTAGCATTCGTGAAATCTAGAATAAAGCTTCAAATGCTATAAGGCTTTGGTTACAGTTTCTCATTTTAGAACTTCTCAAATCTGGAAAAAAAAGGCTCAAATGCTATAATACTTTAGTTAATGGTTTCCTATTTCATGAGATGTCAAATTAAAAACAAAGACACAAGCACTGTGGTACTTTAGTTGTGGTTTCTCATTTTAGAATTTGTCAAATCTAGATCAAGGAGCTCAGATGCTATGGTATTTTAACTATGGTCAAATACTAGAATATCTTTCCCATCATGTTCTAGTTTCCATCCCATGACCACAGGACTTGCAATTGCTGGAAAGTTTTCGAGACTCCTTTTCCATATTCCAGTTTGATAAAATGCAGGTAATGCATGTTTTTATAAACCATATTTGCATGACGGAAGCTGAAATGCCTCAAACCTCACTCTTCTTTTCACAGTACACGTGGTATCTATAGGTATTTAAATCTGTTATTCCATTTTTGCTTCCACAGAGATGACAAGATAATGATTCAAAGCTGTCAAATAGCTCTGCAGATACATTCCATTCTGATCCTAGCTCTTTGAACATATTCCTCTATTTTCTTTCTCCATTCATCTCTAGTTTCAAAGCTGGCAGCTTGTCTTTTAAAGCAAAACAGCTGAAGCTGTCGCATTCACTAAATACATGCATTCCAAATAAAGTATCACTACAAGTTTCTGAAGCAAGAGATTTTCTCACTTTGTACAGTATGTGTACTTGGTTCTAGCTGCTGTGTCCAATTTCTGAAACATGTAGACAGATATCCTCAAGGAGAATGCAAAGCAGAGAATTCGTACATCAGTTTCATCTGATGCAGCAACTATGGCCTCATAATTAAATGATCCAATGTGTGCAGCATGAAGCAGAGTCTGGTATTTGCCTCTACTTGGGTTGATTTTAAGTCATATAGTTCCTCAACATTTTCTACTGTCAACTGATAATATTCTTTTCTACATACAATACTATACCTTCTCTTTTCATCTTTCCTTGGTTGCTTTATGCTTGCGATAGATTGACCATGAATTAGATTAGGTTGTTTCTATTTTACGAACTCTTAAAAAATGTCTCCACTGAGTGACTTACTATCCGGACATTTTTTTTATAGATAACACAAGCCTGCGATGGTTTTATTGTCTTGAAATTTTTACACGTTCGACAGTAATTCCTGTACGCTGAATCCGAATATGATATCCATTTTTCTCCATGACGTATAGATTTTTCACAAAACGTCATATGTACTTTTACGTAAGTGAATCATTTTCATTGAAATTGGATCATATGCTGTTGTGCTTAAAATGTTGACAACCACTGGCTATAGATTTCTCTAGAGCAATCGTGACGTGATAGTCTTATCGATCGTTTTAGAATCCAAACATAACAAATATAATAATACAATTTTTTATTATGGTAAACTAAATAATAATTTGATCTAAATAAGAGTTTTTCTTTCTTTCCCATTTGTAAAAAATCATTACGTGATAGAAAAAAAGGAATATTATTTTCGAAATATGCGTAGCTGAATTATGGAAAATCCGTTATTAAAACCAAAACAACTTTTATGAACTTTAAATTCGCAGGCCTCTGTAATCCACATCTACACCATCTGCTTTTGTTTTTCTTTCAGCATTTTTAATGGAAATGTATTTCTAGACATCACGTACAACATCGATCTTTTTTTTTTTCCTGCACCTTTCTCAAGAACTACTGAAAGAACAGAGTCAGAAATTACCTAAATAGTCTTATTTGCGTCATGTATTTGATTCTTCACCATCATGCCATCCACTATGCATGCTCATGGCTTTGGAATGTTATCGACAGACTTGACATATTTATCTTGTTCATTTCCAAGAGTTGACTTGTTTATTGTGCACCGATTCCTCTTTGATGTGGCTAGAAAGTGGTCCAAGGAGAAGAGATAGGACACCCTCAGCTGTCTACTTTGTGCTACAATGAATAATAGAGATTTGCATTTATACGAACCTTAAGTGAAGTCATCTCAGTCAGCACTAAAAAAAAAGGTTTTTGGGAATAAAAAGAGCTAAAACTTCAATCGTACTCCGAAGTTAAGCGTTCTAAGTTTGTGAGACGGTTTTGGTTTATGAATTTCGCGCAAAGCTACACGAGGGCTACCTGCGCTAACCGTCCCTAATTTAGCAGTGTAAGACTAGAAGGAAGGCAGCTAGTCATCACCACCCACCGCCAACCCTTGGGCTACACTTTTTACCAACGAATAGTGGGATTGGCTGTCACATTATAACGCCCCCATCGCTGAAAGGGCGAGCATGTTTGGTGTGACGGGATTCGAACCCGCGTTCCGCAGATTGCAAGTCGAGCGCACTAACCACCTGGCCATGCCGGGCCCCGGGGGACAGAAAAATGATACCCCACATGCTGTGCCCCAACAGGTGGTAAAGACTAAAAGCCAGTAAATACTTAATAGAAAAATAAGCTTCTGCACTATCCAAAGGTTCCCTGTCCTTCTTAGAGTTGATACATGCAATAGATCGACACCTACAGTACACAGAAAGAAAGAAAGAACAATATGAGTATACGTACATATTTACCAAAACTTGGAATCAAGCCAATGTTACCGTAAAGAAGGAAAACTAGTTGATAAACCAAAAAGTTACAAACCAGTAAGCTTCAATTACAAGTTGTTTAGGCAAAAGTTTTGAAATAATAATTACAACTAGACAAATTTTATTTGATACCTCTGTTTTTCAGTGTTTATATTTTTGAAAATCTATGTTTATTTTTGGCTGTTTTATAGTTTTATTTATATGTCTTAAAATCGGCTTTTTTTCGGGGTTTTCATTTTAAGTTTTATGTAAATACCTTGAAATTGATGTTTTTCGGAGTTTTCGCTTTTAATATTGTAATGAGTATGCTAACATACTGTATATTCTCTGCACACTAATTTCTCATAAGGGAGTAACAACAGGTACAAAACATAGTTATATTTAAAGTTTTATAAGAGCAGCTAGTATTTTATACGATATTATAAAATCAAACTTACTACCAACGGACGAAACGTTATCGCTTTCTTTCAAGGCAATGTAGTCATAAAAATAGCTACAGTCTGCATTTCCAGTCAACTGAATAGTCATTGCCGTTGTTTTTCCGGTTTTTCATTGGAAAAACACCGATTTCTTTATTTATTTATTTTTTTGGATCGGGGTATTTTATCGGAGTTTATTGGTTAAAATTGAAAATTGAAAACCTAATTATATTTTTGCAATTAAACGATAAATAACATAAAATTCAAAAAAATTCAGAAAATCTAAGCAGTTCGCTGATTAATTAATTATACTCACTAAAAAAGTATAACAAGTTACTGTACAGTAGAATGTTTTCTCTGTGCCGAAAAAAGCATTTGACATCGTATAGCATAATGTTCTTTGGTTCCAATTGGAACTATTACGGGATATTGTCCACTATCTTTCTAATGTTTTAAATGACAGGAAGATTAAGGTTACTGTAAAAGGCACCTACTCAAAGTGTTTTATTCCTGAATAAGGTATCCCACAGGGAGGTGTATCTATCATATTCTCTATATATATAATGTATTGTAGCAGCTTGTATTGTAGACTTCTGGACAAGCAATTACTATATCTATATCTAGATATCCACTATATCTAGATGAGAATTACTTAGATTAAGCAGATCAGTGAGATTTGAAAATATATAATCTAGACTAAACTAATTATGAAGCTTAGTAGCCAGCAGCAGAGGTGCATCATCTGAAAACAAATCATATGTCAGACCATTATCTGATTATGTGTATCTAGCCTGGCTTAATGTAGCCGAATTTAACCAGTATTATTTACAGTATACGGAGTTCTAAGATCGATATCCATAAAGTTTATACATACCTACCTATGATGAGAATGATATTTTGAACGATCTCAGTAAATTTGATAGTCCCCAAAACTTACCTAAACCACAGCATAGAACTTCATCACAGAAGGAAATACAATGTCCTGGCTATTTTTTAAGATGCAACAGAATACACTATTCCCGTCTTTCCATGCGAATATTTCGCGAGGGAACAAGTCCCTGGACCTGCCTAGGAATCTCCCCCTTTTACTGAATCATAATACTTTTCAAACGATTCCAAAAACCCATGCTACCATCCACATATTGAATAATTTATTGTCAGCTACTTAACCAACTTGTTATCTTCCTTCATTGAAGATGATCCTCAACATAAAAAGTGGTTAAAACAACTGAATATTTGTGATTGGTCAAAATCAATTTCAAACCTGTAAACGGAAACAAATATTTTTCTCAAACACAAAATCTCTGCAAAACAAACCTGCTACACTTGTGCTGTTTTAAAGGCCAGGATTGTCTTCTCAAATCAGTAGCATATGCTGGAGACATATAGTTCGAACAACCTTCAATAAAAATAAAACTCTGAGGTGGCTTTTGAATAAGTCTTAAATCACTTCAAGACTATCCAATAACAAAATAACGTTGTATAAGATGACTAACAGGTGTGACAAAGATGCGCTGGAGAGGTGAAAGACCATAAAACAGCAAGGATACAATCGAACGCCAATGCGCATGACCATTCAGCCACTATCATGGACCACGGAATGCTGTGCACTGAAAATATTATTTGAGACAGTTTACGTATACTTTTCAATGCGCATGAAGATGAAATGCTTTTTTTTTTTTTTAGAAAATAACACGCCACTATCTAAAAAAATGGCACCAGAAAGAATTTTGATAAGGTAAGATAGTTCCTTATGGGATCTTTTAATTTCAACACTCTTTCAGTAGGTGGTCAGTTGTTTCACGAAGCTTCTGCTAATCTTGTGTGTGTCCACATTAATCAAGGCTTTTGTTCACTTTGAATTCATCATTTAGAAAAAGAATATTTTAATTTTGTTACTTACTCATTTGATCTTTCATTGAAGTCGCTGTTTATCTATTTTTATTATCCCAATAATAATTTTACTATATTACTGAGTTTTTGTATTGATTTGTATACATTTATAACTCTTTACTAAATACTAATTGACTCATTGTTGTATAACTTTACTTCTTAGTGGATTTTATCCCATTGTTATTTATTGATATATATATAACATTGTTATATTTCTTACATTCATAACAGTATTCTTACACATATGTTCATGCCTTGCTTGTATTACTATTTCCTTTCATAAAACTTCCTATTAATTGAGTTGGGGACTGTCAACAACTGTCAACAGTTTTAAAAATATAAACAAAGAAAACCCTTTAGGAATATCTTTGAAAAATGATAGAATAGAAGTGTTGATGAAGAACTGAGTCAACTACACAACACTCCCTTATTTCTTGTTATCGAATATGATGTTATTTGTGACTTTGCCCGTTTGATATTTGTCGGGAAATCGGTTCTACCTGAAAATACGAACTTTTATTGGGAGCAGAAGCAAGCAAAGTGTTAGTTTGGGGAGCAGTATGAATAAAACATCTGTCCAAGAAATTAACTTTTTCGTGTCAATGGAAGTCACAATGTAATTAGAATTTTAAAATCTTAAATAGCTCAAATTGGGAAGAGGGCTTCTAGGGGGCAAAGCTATCCAGTAAGGGACTGCCCCAACGCTATACTCGTGGACACAACCCTGATTCTTATGGAGTTGATTAAAAACGCTAAAGATAAGAAACCGTCCTAGTAGTTGTAGAAAGCAAAGAGTGGTAACAAATGGGTTCTGCTTTTAGGACCTTTGTCATTTACGATTGTGCAGAAGATTTGCATAACTACTAATCTCAGAAGGAACTTCATTGCTTTGGTGAGTGAACAGAAAAAGAACATAGAAAAATGAGCTTAGGTTGGTACACTTGTGCTATGGACATGTGTAAGAAATTAATTAACTTATTTATTGTGTGAGACAAACATTGGTGTAGTGGAGGAAGAAATTGTTAATCATGAAGTTAACCTTCAATAGATCGGCTGTATAAAAAGTTGATAGAGTCTTAAGATTTAATTTAAAGATATTTATAAATCAAGAGTAAGAAAATAATCGTAAATTTTGTGTAAAAGTTTGGCGAGTCTTCACTTTAGAGCAATATGTTTTAGTTTTCTTATTACTAGGAAGACAGATAGTCTGGTGTATTCGCAGAAATGACTGTTAAAATTGACGACTGGTTTAATAATTGAGCTGCTTGAACTTATCTTCTTTGGAGTAGACAAATGAGATTCGAATTGATTCAGATGTATAAAATTATTAGAGGCTTTAATAAACTATCAAAGAGAGATCTTTTGGGGAGTAAACGTTAAAACTGGAAACAGAAACTTCTGAACAAAGAATAATACATATATAAGCTTAGGAGCCCAGACCTAGATCGTTTTCTTCGCTAGAGCTACTTCTCTGTAAAACTTATAAACTTGTAAAATAATTCCTCTTATTATGTGACATATACTTTCGTCGCGTGGATAAATGGATTATATAAGTATATATTTACATGAGAGGGGAGATAACTTTGTTGAGACTAACAGTTTTGTGTCGCCTTGGGTATTCCTATGTTCTAAAGTTATACCTGTAGCAGGAGTCTTTGACTAATAAGTCAGATGAAACATTATATTGGTGTTAAAACAAACTTATGAAATTCCACACAAAACAATATGAGGAAAATATTTACAATTTAAAAACTGTATGGTTTTAGATATAACTTGCATTTATGATAAAAATTCATAAGAAATACTTCACGTGCAAAATCTGTGGAATTTTCAACAAGCAGAAACGTTTGTCAGTTGAAATGTACATTTTCCAATTTTTGTGAACAACTGGGTATTTTAATATTTTGTTTCATTGAAAGGGGTGACGTTCAAATTAACTTAGTATATTTAATTATGTGAAAGATAAAGTTATTGAATTAGTGATAAAGAATTGAAGTGGTATCAGTTAGCGCATACAAATGTAAAACTGTTATGTGTAAATGGTGAACGGAAAATAAATAAATTCAACATGTTATTTTATTGTGACCAATGTGCTTTTATCCACATTATTAAATATGCTTGATCAAAATTATAAAGAAAATGTAAAAATTTTGTGAAATTTGGAGCAACGTTTCTAAGTATGTATCTTATATAAGTTAATTTTGCAGAAGTTAGTTTTGGATAATTAAATGTTAGTCGAATGTGTAAATGTTATTTCTTACATATCACGGCATTATAATGCAGTAAATTAACCAGCATGATGTCAATTCATTGGTGATGAATCCACAAAATAAAGTTCTTAAACGAAAAACGCAAAAAATATTTGTACAAATAACTGTCACGAAGGATTTTCCAAGCGCAGAGTAGAGAGAGAACTATGTCAAGGATATCGAATATCCATTTACTTTAGAAATAACGAATATTTTAAAGCCCATATCTGTGTCATGCTTCGTATGGTGAACTCCTAGGTAAGTCCTTTATGACGTTCCAGGAAGAATTAAGTTATATATCAGTATTTGAACTACCAAAAGTATTTAATACTAAGTAAAAGAGATACTCTGTACGATAAACTGAAAGTTAAACACGACTAAAATACAGGGTTAGGAGAAAATATGTTTATTTGCTTATTTCACTGAGTTAATTAAGGCAAACAGGTCACAACAAAACGTTACTAACGAGTTTATGTACATAACACAATGATCAACTAGCAGTGAATACCTGAAAATATTGAATCTCACCAGTCAAGATCCACATTAACCAGTCGAAGAGAAGCATCACTTTGTTGGCGGATTAAATGCTCCTAATTTTAACAACTAAAATTTAAAACTTGTCATAATAAAATTTTAAAAATTGCAATTCGTAATTGTTTAAACCTTTTGCTGTAAAAACAGGCTTTGATGAACGTTTAAAATGTAACTCCAATCTTAAAAAATATAATAAATTGATGCAGCATATTGACTCGAAGACCAGGGGGTTGTCCTTTCCTCGACTCCGGTGAGACGTCGCGATCGAGTTTCCCGTGGTTGCCGTGAAAGATCTCACAGTCAACCGCCGACGTATGAAGCAGATTTCCCGCAGTTGGCGTATTCAGATGTTCTTCGTGGAAAAGCTTCATCCGTACATGATGAATTAACTTCTGCTGTTGCAGTCCCTCAATCTCGACAGTGGAAGTATGCCAAAGTCGTCACGCAGGATCCTTCTGCACGAAGAAAACGTGTTTCTGATGCTGCTAATGGACGTTCAATCAAGGCTCGTGCTTGTGATTTACAGAAGACCGACACATAAAAATATCATGTCTGTAACTAATTGTAAGATTGGTAGCATCAACTGTAATGGTTTACGTAATTATAGTAAATTACAGAAATATGTAGATTTTTTTATGAATGATTTTGATATTATATGTTTACAAGAAACGTTTTTTCTTCATAACCATGTCCAAAATCTCATTAAGTTGTGGAATGGGCCTGTTTATGTATCAAATTCTGTTGAGGGGAGACAGGGGGTAGCAATTTTAGTGAATCGCCGCTGTGCTGATAGTGTATCTTTTCACTATTCAGATCATAATGGACGTATTTTGGCGATTAAATGTGATTTTTGTGATGATATATCCTTTTATTTGTATACAGTGTATGCTCCTTCTGCTACTTATGAACGTAAACGGTTTTTTGAAAATATAAGTTCTTTATTGCCGAGCTCTGGAAAAGTGGTTTTGCTAGGCGACTTTAACGTCGTTTTGGATGTAGGTCTCGATAAATTTCCTGTTTTAAACTATAGGGATGCTAGTCGAGACAGTTATTCTGATTTAGTTAGTAATTTTTCCTTATTAGATGTATGTCGTGTATTGCATGGCGATCAACGTCTGTATACGTGGCGAAAATTTATTAAGGGTGAACTGCACCAATCTCGCATTGATAAAGTATTAGTGTCTGACTCATTGCGACAGTTTCTTGTGGATTTTTCTCGTAGTTGGTTTCCCTTAAGTGATCATGCGCTGTTATCTGTTGTTTTTGATTTCAGTATGGTGCCAAGAGGTAGAGGCTACTGGCACTTCAATAATGCCTTGTTATCGGATGTAACGTTTGTTTCAACTATAACTAAGCTCATAGATAGAAGTAAACTATGGCCGATATATTCTGCTGATAAAATTTCTAGGTATGTACAATTGAAAGATGCAATTACCCAGACGTCTATTGCCTTTTCCAAGCGGAAAGGGGTCGCCACTCGTGCTAGAAGGAAGTTTTTGTCACGTGCCATTGCGAAAGAATATCGTTTGCTGGATAACCACCCTCCTCGTTCGAAGCAGAAGTTATATGATTTAGAACATGAGTTGCGGGATTTGGATTTGGACAAAATTGAGGGTGTTCGCTTACGTGCCCATATCCGTTGGTTTAAGCAGAAGTTATATGATTTAGAACATGAGTTGCGGGATTTGGATTTGGACAGGATTGAGGGCGTTCGCTTACGTGCTCATATCCGTTTGTTTGAAGAAGGGGAACGAAGTACGAAGTATTTTCTGCGAACTGAAAAACATCGCTCGTGGAAGTCGGAAATTCGTAGTTTATTTACGGCTCGTGGTCGGTTGGCATATGGACGCGTGGATATTGGAGAGGTTTTACACGACTATTATTCTACATTATATAGTTCAGGAGTTAATGCCTCTAAAACTTCCTGGAGCGTAATCTCACCCTCACATGAAATCTTCTCAGGTTCATCCAAAGTGCGAGATACAAACGAAAATAGCTCTTCCATATCATTTGTCACCACCCCTTATATGTCAGCTAGTAAGTCTCCAGGATCTGATGGATTTACAGTGGAATTTTTTCGTTGTTTTCTACCATGTTTCCAGGAGGAATTTGTTGATATTCTGAACGCTATGTACTTCCGACACGAATTGATAGAGAGTATGAAACTAGGTATCATTGTTCCCATTCCCAAGGGTGGTGATCGTCGTTATGTTGAGAATGGTAGACCCATTACACTTTTAAACTCAGATTACAAAATATTGTCGCGAATTTTGGCCAGTCGATTATCTCGCGTAGTGTCTCATTTATAAGGAGCTTCAGCATAATGGGAACTGACACAACATCTCTTCCAGGTATACGGATTCTCTAGGGGGTAATCACAACGGGGGCATCCTGTTGAAGTTGGATCAGATGAAGGCCTTTGACCGGATTGAGTTTCCTTATTTGTTTGGTTTGCTACGTCGTTTTGGTTTTGGTGAGCAGTTTATTCAGTGGATAAATATCTGTTATTCACGGGTATTTAGTGTTGTTAAATATAATGGTTTTTTCACAAATGCCTTTTCAGTAAATAGGGGCGTCAGGCAGGGTTGCCCTCTGTCAGCCCTTTTGTATATATTATGTGTTGAACCACTTCATGCTCTATTACTTCGTCGGGTGGCTATGCATGGTATTCCTGTTCAGAATAGTTTGAGTTTTTTATATCAACATGCTGATGATCTTTCTGTTACCTTGTGCGCTGTTTCCGCTGTTTCTACTGTGATAGAAGCCTGTGATTTGTTTGGAAGAGCATCTGGCAGCAGGATTAATTTTTCCAAGAGTAGGGGTTTGTGGTTGGGCGATTGGGCTGCACGTCCAGATCTCTTAGTGGATCAGATCCGTATATCTAATGATCCCATGAAAGTTTTGGGCATCACGTTTCATCCCGACAGTGAGGTTATGTATCATTTGAACTGGTCGGAGGTTTTGTCTCGTTTTGAAAAGATTTTGGTTTCTTGGCGTCATAGAGCAATGTCACTGAGGGGTAAGGCCTTGGTAATAAATTCCTTGGCTGCGTCTTTGTTATGGTATCCCTTACAAGTTTTACCTATGCGTGATTCGACGTATGATCGAATTCGCAGGGAAATGCTTCGTTTTATTTGGAATGATGGTATACATAAAGTAAAATATGATATACTCATTAGCGACAAAAGAGATGGAGGTATTAATCTGGTAGATGTTCGTACTTGTAAATATGCCTATCGGTTGAAACTTTTGCAGAATGCTTTGAATGGGAGTTGTCATCCGGTTTTACTCTCATTAATGTTGTCTTCACTAAATGCAGTGGGCAATTTACAATTAGGTTTTCGTATATTTACTTGTAAGTTGTCCTTTCATTGGTTACGTTTTCTTTCTTGATCCAGATGACAGAAACTCCCAAGCCCGAAACATTTCCACAAAAAACGGAGTAAATTCACGGAAAAACAAAACATTGCCAGCAGCATCAGTAACATGTCTATTAAGAAATAAAGGTTGTTCATAAATGTCCATCACATCAGTGATTGGAGGTTGAGTCGAAGCTGGAATAACGCAGGTGCGTCATTTGCTATATGAAGTTATTCCTCGATTTTTACGTCAGGATGCAATAGTTGAGCAAATCGTGGATTCTAATGCTGATATAAATACAAGTTTTGTTTTAAGGCGCTTGAATTTGCTTTTTTCGAGTTTGCCGCCTCTTTGGAGGACGCGGGTGGTTGAGAGTCTACCCACGAGTATACACACATATTCCTTTGACCTGTATTTTTATAATTATTTTAAGGGGGAACCGCAGAGATTGTCTGGTGTAACACTTAAAGAGTTCACCAGATTGTTAAAAGGGACTTTTTATCGGAGGCATCCACCTTGACCATTCTGGTCGTCTGTGGTAGCCCATGAAGATTGGGGGTCGATATGGCCTCATACGTTTAATGCATTTTTAGGTTACAACATATGTGACCTTGATTATCTGTTGTGGCATCATGCAATTACCACAAATGTCAAGTTGGTTCATATGCCTATTCCCGATTCTGGCATGTGTTGTCTTTGTGCTCAATCCTTAGAGACGATTGCACACTTATTTTTTCAGTGTTCAGAGGTTCAAGAATTATGGAACCTTGTATTTATATTATTAAGTAATATGGTGGGAAGAAATCTTACTGAACAGGAAAAAAGTTTTGGGTCATTAATTGGGTACATACCGAATATGGTTGGATGTAATAAAAAGTTGTCCCGTTTAATATCCTCCTTAGCACGTAACGTAATTTATTCTGCAAGAGGTATTAAACTATCCCGAAATGTCAAAATACATTTACTTAGTAATTATAAAGCTAGATTAAAGTCTAGAATTTATTTTGATTATAAACGTTTTCAGTTACAAAATAACCTAACTGCATTTTATTTTTTATATGAAGAACATGGCAAGTTGCTCCATAAAGGCAGTCAAGGTTATGTGTTGAATGTTTACCTTAGATAGCTGTTTTTCACTCTATGTTTTGTATCCGATTATTTTAAAACCTGTTACTTTTTTGATTTCAAGATATATTGTGTTATATGCAGTTTTCACTGTTTTGTTTAAATTAATTAATTTTGATTTATTATATTGAGTTTGTTATTTTGAAATTAACTGTTTGTAGTTCATGCTTTATTTGTACATACGCCCTCTAGGAGGGTGTTTTAAATAAAAAAAAAAAAAAAAAAAACCTAGAAAATATTCAATCTCACCAGTCAAGATCCACATTCGCCAGTCGAAGAGAAGCATCACTTTGTTGGCGGATTAAATGCTCCTAATTTTAACAACTGAAATTTAAAACTTGTCATAATAAAATTTTAAAAATTGTAATTCGTAATTGTTTAAACCTTTTGCTGTAAAAACAGGCTTTGATGAACGTTTAAAATGTAACTCCAATCTTAAAAAATATAATAAATTGATGCAGCATATTGACTGATGCTCGGTCGAAGTTTTATTAAGAATGCGTCTTTAATTTTTCAGAGTTTAGATATGACATTGTCGGTTATGTCTTAATCTTAACATTTACATGAATGTTTAAAAACTTGTGATGGATTGTATCTGTGTTCCTGATATATAATTGTTACGTTCCTTCCTGTTTCCCTAATATAAACAGCATTACAATGTGTGTATTTAATCTTATAAATTACATTTTGGTTTGTTTATGATCATACTTTATTGATTACAGGCTACTTAGATTACGACATGATATGAAAGAAAAACTCCTTCATAAATAAATATAACTTTGAAATATAAACAAACTTTTCTTTCCTCCCATGTCGTAAGCGAAACACACTTTCGTCAAAAAAGTATGATGATAAACATACCTATAACGTAATTTATCAAATTAAACGTACAAACAGCAAAGTAGTTTTTAATTACTGCGGAAACAGTAAAGAAATTAACCACCAGGCTTAACCGACAATGTCAGTATTTGGAACTCTGCGAAAAATAAAAAAAAGCACTTTTAATAAAAACAATTCCGACGAAGTAACACCCAGCATTTTACAGTTACCTCCGCCACCGAAGATGAGCGGAGGTTATATTTTCCCCCCTGTGTGTGTGTGTTTATTTGGACGACAGTTGGTGTACATTTGAACTATAACCCAACTTAGAAGTGATTAGATTTTGGAGAGTCAAGGTCAAAGATCATGGTCACAGCATGGTCATGAACATTTTAAAATTCTATCTTTTAACATGGGGACCAATTTTTCACACTTTGATGAAACTTGGTGGACATATGTGAAATATCATTCCTCATTGTCTTGCCAAAAATGGACCGTGGCCGTCGATAACGAAGGACATACGGACAGATCTTCGTATTTCTTGAGGGCCGCATATGATCAACGCTACATGGCGGAGGTATGCACTCTACCAAGTGCCCCTAAAGTTTTGGAGGTATACACTCTACCGAATGCCCCTATAGTTTTGGAGGTATACACTCTACCGAGTGCCCCTATAGTTTTAAGAATGTTTTGAACTTTCACCAAAGCCTATTTTTATAGCGACTAGTTGAAAAAATTACGAATGACAGTTTTTGATATTTTACTATGAGAACATTTAAATTTGAGTTGTTAAAATCAGTATTAATGACTACATAAACCAGTAACGTCTGATTCACCGACATTTGGCTGATACGGAGCTGGGTTTATTTATTATGTTTAGACGAGTAGTTTTGCTGGTCACCAGCAGCTGACACTTTATTGTACATACATATAATATTTGGTAGCGTTCCGTTGTGACCAATTTGTTTAATGACGATGAGTTAACTCAGTGAGACGTAGCAAATAAACTTATTTGTTCTTAACCCCGCAGGTTCGGTATGGCCTGGCGGTTAGAGCACCCGACTCGCGAGTTGCGGGTTCGAATGTCATTCGCAGAAGATGCTCGGCCTTACAGAGGTGGGGGTATCATATGTGACGATCAATCCCACTATTGGTTGGTATCAAGTAACCCAAGAATTGCTTTCTCTCTATTTTATCACTTCTTTGTCAGGGACGGTTAACGCAGATAGCCCTCGAGTAGCTTTGCACGAAATTCAAAACAAACAAGCTTAACTCTTCGTGAATTGTGTCACGTTTAACTTTAAATATATCTCAGATTTACATATCAACAAGTTCACAATCTGCATGAACTACATAAATTGTGTATTACATTGCAACTAGTAACAGTTGGATTATCTTTGGTATAGTAACCCGCTTTTCTTCATCTTTTGTTTTGTCTTTTACTTGTTGCTAAACAGACGTTTAAACAAATCTACTTATTCAGTTATGTACAAGCTGCCCAGTGTCGGCTAACAATACGAAGAATTCAAT
>NW_013665706.1:162331-165209 GCF_000517525.1 Limulus polyphemus | reverse complement strand
GAGTGTAAAACACTTAAATACAACAGTTCGATTTTCGATACCTCACTAGTATAAAGGCATGGTTTGATCTGATATTTCAGAGCAAAAGACATTCGGAGACTGGATTTTGGAAAAATTGTTTCGAGATTGAAAAGATCGGATTCGATATCAGTTCTGCAGTTCGTCTTGTTACTCGAGTGTGGTTCGTTTTGGTGAGTGTTTTTGACAGTTATTACTTACTTGTTTATTACTTTTCATTTGTGTCCATGCATTCTGGGTTGCCCCAAATTGTTGAGCGCCCAACTATGTCGGATCAACCAGGTCAGTCGCCTCGTCGTGTTCGTCCAAAACCTTATTCCCGACCCTCGGAGGATGTACCTTGGTGTTTCTTCATCCTGGGCCGACTGCTTTGACTCGGATAGCTCTTCAACTACTAAAGATGTCCTGCGATTGTCGTATGCTGCCGTTGCCTCATCGTCATTCACTGCTTCAACTACCTCTACTGTCTCTCACTTGTTTCCTGCTGGTTCTACTTCGTCTGTCGTTCCTGCCTCTACCACTGTTATTCAGTCGATTCCCGCATCCAATCGATCCGGTTATTCTGGTGAAGCACTTAGACCTATGGAAACTACTGAAGCTCCTCAGATTACTGTGCTCCTACTTTCGGACATGGATCCCCCGTATTTATCTACCAGGACCCTCTTTCTCGAACTTCCTAAATACTGCCTTCGTTCTGACGTTCATCAACTAATTTCAACAAGAAATGGCATAATTGTGAAAACTGGTAACCTTCAATTGTGTGTGATATACTACCTAACAAAATGGGACTGCTTAATCTGGGTCAATCTACGATGCTCACTCAACTTCGCTCCCCTGCTCTAAAACAACAACCCTCTCCTCGTAGTACACCTCTTTTCTCTTGTGTCATCCGTGGTGTGGATCCTGGCATCACTGAACAAGAGATTCTTTCCGAACTTCTACTTGAAAATATATCAGTCAAGCATGTCATTCACATTCAACATTCCTCAAGTACTACCTTCATGATTCGTGTTTTGGCTGAGAATAGTGACACTATAGATCATTTCCTGTCTAATGGAGCATTTCTTTTCTGTCAGCGACGTCGGGTTTAAGCTTCCCATTCCCTGGCCCCCCAGGCTCTGCACTGTGAGAGGTGCCTATTATACAACACACATACCACTGCTAAATGCTCTAACCAACCAGCTTGTTTTCATTGTCGCGGACCTCATCTCCTTCGCCAATGCTCTCGCTTAAATTCTCCTCCCCTCTGCAACACTTCTTGCCATCTTGATCATCCTACATACTCCTCTAAGTGTCATGTAAACCTACCCCCAAGACTGGTGATCCTGCTTCTGTTGCTCCAGTGCATAACACCGATACCATTACCCCTCCAGACAACTCTGTTGCTATGTCTCGTACCACGAAGGATATTATCCGTTTCATCACATTAATACGACAGAATGTCCTTCCCTTCCAACGTACGTTCGTTCTAGATCATATTATCTGTGCTGCTAAGACTGTCTTTCGCCTTCACATGCAGATCACTTATTCTGGACTTAACTCTCACTTTCTATTTCGTCGTTTATGGGATCCGGCAGAGACTACAAGTTCAAGTTTTTTTTGTCAATATTCGCTTTCTCCTTCATAACCTCCCCCTCCTGGAGATCTTGCTAGATGGTGGCTCCTAAGATTGTGCTATCCTTAATGAAACTTTTTTGAAACCCACTCAAAGGATCCATCTGTCAGGGTACACTCTTCATTGCCATGATCATCCTATGGGTCAGGCCCGAGGAGGTGTGGCAATCGCTACACGTACTCGCCTTCCCATGTACCTAAATTCCCTTCCACAGTCCATTTACCCTGAGCATTTGGTAGCCACTGTTTACTTCCCATCTCGTGTCATCACTATTGCAACTATCTACATTCATCCCGGAGTTCTCTTGCCCAATGCCTTTCTCTCTTTTCTGGACCACTCTTTTCACAGCTATGTTCTTCTTGCTGATGTCAACTACCACAGTAAGACCTCTGCCGAACGTTTTCAGTCCTCCTTATGTTCCCTTTCCAGTTCTTTGCTACCCCTGCCTGCCCCTAGTCGTCCAATTTCTCATTCGTCACCTGATATTGTCTTTGTTTCTTACAACCTGGTTCCTTTTATCACTCTCCAGATGTGTCCTCCGGTTGGTAATGATCATCTCCCTATAGAACTTTGTGTCCATTTTCAGTCCTTGTCTGTTCCTCGTGCTTCCCGTCAAACTTATCTAAATTTTCGTTCTGCCGACTGGAAAGCTTATGCTTCTTCACACATTGCTAGTGCCATACCAGATATGGATCGACCTCTTACTACAACAGCCGATGTTGACTCCTTCACCACATTACTCACCACTCTTCTCTCTGATGCCAATGTTTTACACATACCAACTTCTTCTTCAGCTCCCCATAAACCAGCCTTACCTCGTAGAGCTGTAGATCTGTTACATCACTCTTCCACTTTATTGCGTGAATACCGTCGGTTTCATGATCCCTTGTTGCTGCAACGATCCCGGGGTCTTCAACATACTGCCCGTAATTTTGTTCCAGCAGTCTGACGTCGGTGGTGGCATCAGACCTGTAACAAACACGGTCATTCCTCTTCTTCCTCGCAATTCTGGAACTATTTTAAGCTCCTCACAGGTCAACGATGCTCTCCCTCCTATCCTATACTTGTTGATGGTGCTGCACCTTCTACATCTTTGGACAAGGCCAATCTTTTTGCTGATTTTCATGAACAGAACTTTCAAGTACTGGAACGTAATATTCTTGATTACAGTGACACTACAACCACCGTTAATTCAACCGTTGTCTCTCTTGTTGACCTTACTCCTAGTTCTTCTTATGTTGTTGT